>NC_044067.1:14098485-14158485 GCF_902167405.1 Gadus morhua | reverse complement strand
ATGAATCATACTGATCTCCAGTCAGTAACAGTAAAATAAATCGCAGCCTTTTGCTAATCATTCAGCCGTACCGCATAGTACCACCCACTGGCGTTTGTTAGACTGCGGCCTCGGCAAATCGGGAAAAGAAAATGCATCGCTATGAGGATTTGAAATCCACCGTCACAGTTTTAACGATGCTTTGTCATTCGCACAAAACAGACAGAAAGGCAAGCAATACAAAGAGTAAGTGTTGATAAACATAGAGGAGCTACAAAATGTTGTCATGATAACAACATTGTCCTTGCCACTTGTTATAGAAGAATGAGAACAATAGCAGAACTACAACTGAACTTATTTCTAGCACAAAATCTTATAGCTGATCCCTTAAACAAAAGCAGCATTGAAAGGGAGGAGCCAAATTATCCATTTACTAAGCAGAGGTCATGCCTCTACAGAGGCCCATATCTTCCTCAACCCAGACCCAAGGTCTAAGGTAAATAGAGGCGGTAGATAAACAAACATGTTTCCACGCTATCTGTGTCATTCAGCATTCCCTGCAAAAGGTCAGCTCACTGAGAAACCCAGTGGGAGGTATGTGGACTCGAAATGCCTTCGACATCCACCGTCTAACATATGGGGAGACGCCCTTGTCTCTCTACTCAAAAAGGTAGGCCACACATTTATACAGCTGTAGCACCGCCCGAGGTGAATTAAAACAGTCAAGACAGAATTAACTAAAATATGTGGGTATTCCGCTCTGTGTAAACCAACTGCGTGATACTCTTTCCCCAATGAGATCTGGATCAATGGGTTTCAACCTTAAGAATAGAGGTGCAGCAAACAAAGATAACCATTTGGATTCGGTGCTGATAAATCAGTTTGTGAAGAAGTAGGCTCAGTTCTGCTTCCTGTGGGTTTCAGTCACATCTAGCCACACTTCCTGTTGCACAGTCTCTTCTCAGAAGAGCCAGAGAAAGAGAGCGAGAGAGAGAGAGCGGAACCAAAGCGTAAATGTTTCACTCCTATTTGAAAAAAAACCGGCCTAAAAAAAAACCTCTTCCTCATTTGACTCATTTGAATGTTCATACCATGTCAAGACTGTGTTATTAAGTTTATCAAATGTACTGCAATAGGAAGACAAAATGTTTCACGTAGCCTGGACCATCTCCACTTGCTCCCCATCTATATATGATCATATGTTGTGCTTCAGTCGCCCTCCCCAACCTGCTCTCACAGCCACACATTTAAACTGGATATTAACATTGCTCACGTAACGCAGGGACCAGAAATAGCCCAATGTGGGTATTAAAGAGAATCACTGGACCTATGCAACTGTGTTCCAGTCCTCCTTGTGCTCTGTTCTACTGGAGGGATAGTCAGGATTAGGTTGCAGTGTCGAGGTGGTGCATCACGGGACTTGATAGGGAGTGCAGGGCTGCTCTCTGAAAACAACCCCCAGGTTCTAGGGAGACATTTGGGATGAGGGCTGGAGAACTGAGGACCCGCCGGGAGTGGATGAATTTGAGGTGTTGGTGTTGGAGAGGGGGCCGGGGTGCAGTGGTCCTAATGAGAACATTCCCTTAAACCCACATCACCAGCACACTTACAAGCTATCTAAAGACTTCTCAAACACAGGAGCTCATTGTTGCAGCATGAACGAACGCACACACGCACACACATTTTGTCAGGGATGAAACACCACACACACACACAAGCTCATTGGCTCCATACAAATAAGGCAGACCTTTTGCTCCAGAGATCAAACCAGTAAATAATGTATTTGTCGCTTAACCTCAATAATGACTCATTGTCCTTAGAAAACACAATTTCTGTCACTAGTTGCTGTATCTTCCCAAATAATCATATTGAGATCCACTGTGTGCTGCTGTCTCATGGCTATTCAATGTGAGGTGAAAAACAGACAGAGCTCCTCAACCTGTTTAGGAGCCACCCCCAATACTGATAGCCATCATTCAGAGAGCATTCAATCGCTATTGTTCAATTGATTGGAAAAGTGTAGAATTTTATATCCAAACCGTTCTTGTGATTCAGTAGGCAGCACATCTTACACTGGCAACAATATTGTTTTTAAAAACCCTACATTTGAATGGGTAGCAACAGAAACAGTAAACAAAGTAACTCAAAGTAAGTAGGTTTTACAAAGAAACAAAAGGCATTGATTTACGTTAAATAAAAGCCTATGTTAGAATATAAAGAGTTAAGACATTATATGTGCACTATAATAGATTATTGTTCTACTTGCTTTGAGTCACTGAACAAATGTGTGTAAAGCACCAAATTAAAACTACTTAGAGTTTAGTAGCTGGACATTTTTGTGTACTTGTGAAACAAACACATGATTCAAGACTGTCTAGCTAACCCCTTCTGTCACTGTCAAATGTCACTCAACCATCTCACCGATGACTCCATATTTAGGTATGATTGTCATGTGGGTGAAAGCATACTGCACACATAATCATGTGTTCTGCTTTCTTCGGAGTAGGCCTATACACTTCACCCCGTGGTGCTGAGATATACATCTAGCAGCCTACATCTTGTCTAGAAATAACAGGAAGTTCCACATCTTCCTGGCCCATGAGCTCTTGGAGACCATCGGGCTGTCATCATCAAATAACGTTATAGTCCTAACTGTTTAACGTTATTATCTGATTCGATGACTATAACAATGAAGGCATTCCTAGACTGAATTATAATGACGGAACACGTTGAACATCCAGCATTATAAAATGGTATTTGGCTGTAGTAAATCAACACCAGATCCCTCATAATGTAACCATAGAGGCGTCTGGGAATCATTTACATAGCTCCAACACGCACACGCACACACACACACACACACACACACACACACACACAGCATTGTAAATTGGCTACAGAGCTACGTTGTAGAACTGTGCAGTTGGGGATTCTGGAGATTATTTTGTAGGCAGGAAGTGTTCTTGTTATGCGCCCTGATTACAATGATGAAACAGCGGAGATGGACCCCAAAACGCATCACCGACGCAGCGCTACATCTATGGGTTGCCCACTGGTGATCACAGATTTGCGACAACGGTTGTCATATTTATTACACAGCAATTAATAGATACTGTAGAGTCGTATACGTATTCGATCATGTTAAATGTAAAAGTGTGTTGCGATCATATTATCACACATCACACGCGTTAATAACACATACAGTGTAGCTTGTTGGCTATGTCTAGTGCAAAGCTAGGCTAAAGCTAGCAGGTCTACCTGGTCGGCGAGTTTGAGGACAGCCATGTCTCGGTCAGCTTGGACTGCACATCCACTCTTCAAGATCACAAGACCATGTAGTGTGCAAGGCTGCGATTCAATGCCTGATTTCCTGTATGATACTCTTACGGTGTTTCAGGCGTGTAGATCAGGCAACTTGTGTCACACGCCTCTCTATGGGCAGCTCATAAAGGCCGGGAGAGCAGTAGGGCCATAGCCCGCTCCACTAACGCTATCTACGGCGATGGGAAGCTGGAGGGAGCCGCTGATAACTGGGCTGAGCTCGGAGGGAGGCGGGGAAGGAGGAACGGCTCTTCCGACTGATGTAAACAATCCACATTTATGGCGGTTGAAAAGTAGCTCTTCGTTTTTCCAAACTATACACCAGTACCACTTCCCCCTCTACGCAGAACCGGAAAAAACTATTTCCACGCTACGAAAGAAGTGGAGTGAACTCAATTGAGCACACATTGCACAGGAAGTGCATGTTCCTCTCCTCCTCTCAGATGCAGAATTGAAAGAGAGTGTGTGGTGCCCGCTGCATCGATGAACAAGCTTCGCGTTGCTGCCACCCATCGGAGAAACTAAAACCGGGTCAAAGCAATGCACATGTATTCAGAAGATACACTGAGCGGCATTCCCCAGATCTGATCGGATTCTTCAGCAGGAGCATGATCTTTTCCTTATCCGTTTTCGAAAGACATCATTTACATAGCAACATATACGTCTTTGCAATGATTTTAAGAAAGTATTTTGACACATTAGGACACATCCTCATATTGACTCAATACATATGTAAAATAAATGACTAAAACACATTAATAAAGGGAAGGAAACTGCCCCACACAAACACAATTACACATCCGTCCGGGGGAGATTTGACCTTATTTAACCACAGGTTTTGGAATCTAGACCACATTTGTTAACATGCTTGAATAAGAACACGAGCAGAGAATCCCATGCATGGGTGGCAGCTGCTAGGAGAATATCTGGGTCGAAGCATGTTGGCCTCACTTTGGATAGGAAGCGTGGGGGAGGGTCCTGCATTGTGTCGTTTGTGAAGTTGGGGGAGGGGGGTCCCCACTCACGTCTGACTTCTGTGATGAGGAATCTGTAACGCAGGCTAGACTCACTGGGATGGGTGAGCGTGATGGTTGACCATTAATAATCACCATCCGCATGATTTGACCTCAGACAAGAGAGAACGGAGCAGCCTGGGGTGGGGGGGGGGTCTTGAGAACTCGTACTTTCAGAACAGTCTGGGGCAGTAGACATCTTGAGAAAGCGGTAGGCATATAGAAAATTTTAGCTTTTCCGCCAACGTCTGGAATGCGCAATATTGTAAAAACAGGTCATGCTTTAGTAGATTCATACAGAGGCACACATCGTCTCCCCATTCAGGAGCTTGGTTCAGCCGTAAACGAGGATGAGCTTGTTTTAAACAAGGCCACTGAAACAGCCTCCCACTCAACCCCTACGGCCTTTCCTTATCTGGATGTTGTCTTGGCCGAGAAAAGGGGGACAACGGGATCGGCGTGATGGCACTCAAGACAACTGGCATACGTTAAATACCGAATGCAGAATTGAGAATGCTTTTTCACGTTCATGAAACCTCAATCCTGAGAAAGGATTTCCACATTGCTGTCGACCAAGCAATGTCATGCATCACCGTTAAAATATAACAGAAAAATTACCCTATTGACCCTGGTCCGTTCTTAGAGGACAGCCGTCAAGTAAATGACAGTCAGGGACGCCACATCTACGTTAATCCCCATGTACGTACAAGGGAAGACCAGCTTAAAGTTTCTATGCATTTATTAATTGATTCCTGAGCAACTACGTATATCATTCCTGGAAACATCGGAAAAAGTGGGTAGTTATGTTAAATAAATCAGTCAAAACCAAATTTTGTACAGATTTTATTCATTCAAATAAAGCAACAGTCTCATAAGAACAGTGTGTGGAAGTCTAATGGAGGGAGCAGCCAGTAGAAGCCTACCAATGCACAGAAGAAAAAGCTTGGGATATTTAAAAACAATTGGACAATGCTGGATAATTGGATGATTGCTCAACCATAGCTACCTCAAGCCCTCATATGACATTCCTTACCGAAAACAGAAACATGTTCAAAACAAGATACATACAGATGAATTTTGTCTTAATTCCATTAATTTAACCAATACAAAAAGATATAGGTGCCAGGCAACACATACTGAAGAGTTTTGAATGGGATTGTCGACAAACTATTTAAAAAGAGAACCATGTCCATATCAAACAGGATTATACGGTGGGTATTGTGGGACGGGTGACGAGTGAATAGGAATGAGGCTGATGGAGCGAAAGGAGAAGTGAGTTTCTATTTACAAGACGTATTCCAGCTCGCAGCGGACAAAGGGGTTCTTCTCATCGTTGTACACCTGTGGGTAGTGGGCGATGAGGGCGTCCTGGGAGCCGATGTAGATGGAGTTGTAGATCTTCCAATAGACGTCCCTCACTTTCCTGGCTGGGTGGAACAGACCCTGGGAGAGACAAAGCGTTATGGATTACGAAAAACCAAGGCAGATCATGGTGGCCAGGCCGGCACCCGGCACTCAAAACGGGTCAAAGAAGAAAGGGTGGTTGAACAAATTGGTTTAATATTTTCAAATAATAGTAACGGTTAAAAGGTAAATTCAGATGCAAGCATTGAATACCAGACATATGCACGGTTTGTTATAGTACGTGCTACTGGTAGCCAAGCTTTAACCTGGGCTGTGTAATGTGGCCAACGGGTGCAGGGTGAGAACAGAGGGACATGGGAGCCTTCTCTGCTAGCTCTCGTGTGGGCGTCTCTCTAGCGATGTACTAGCCCTGATCTGACCATGGAGGGGTCGAACAGGCGAGAATGATTCGCATGAACCATGTGGTCCTCTTACATGATGTTGAACCGTGACCATGAAATAAGAAGTATAGGCTGTGGACGCCCCTGGACCGAACCTGCACTACATAATACCGCCCTACAGCAACACTTGCTCACCAAACATCAACATTTTTACTTTACAGTAAAGTACAGCCAGCGAAGCTTGGCCCACTGAAAAGCTTTAGCTCTGAGATCCAATTCCCCGCCAATGAGCAGGCTTCTTGGTCTTACCTGTAGGCAATACTGGAGCATTCGGCAGGGCCCGATGGCTACCCTCAGGCCCTCTAGGGCGCCCATGACAGCCTGGATGACGTGGGGCGATGTCTCAAAGACATTGGGCCACACGTAGTTGAGCAGATGGTTGAGGGAGTCTTCGCAGCCAAAGCCATAGACGCCCAGCGACATGTGCTGCACCACAGCGCTCGCTGTCTGCCTGTGGACCAGGTCTCTGCCAAGGGGGGAAAACAGAACAACGCTCAGCACTTTATATTTTGCAATTAAATATCATAAGGCCTGACGAGATGCCTTGGCTGGTAACAATTTTGAATGTTTTGGGGAACGCGTCTCCTTTATTTATTTTTTTGTGTGACCCGACACTAGGCCTGAGCCGCTGGGTTTCAGCGCAGGCCACTCTCGTTGGGTCGAACCCTGCAACGCTTCGGCAGAGCCAGCTCTAAAACAGAGGCGGCAGAACCGTCGCAGTTACAGGGCTTCCTCTCCCAGCACTGTAACACTGAACCGGGCACTGATACCCGGACAGCTGACTTAGTGCTGGTCAATTTGCGCAATTTCATTTCTATTGGAGGCAACATGTTAGCCCACATTTCAATTCTTAAACATGGTAGTACAGGCTAGTCAGTTCAGGCAATCCAGGGCCATACCTGTCCATGAGTGCATCCTCCAGCAGGGGCGTGACTGCATAGATGTAGTCCTTCCCCATCTCCCCGATGTATTCAAACAAGAAGGACAGCGACTTGAGAACACCGTTCTGCACGTTAAGTTCGGGCACACGGTACTCGTTCATGAGCGCCGGTAGCACGGTGAAGGGAGAGCAAGTCTCGGCGACGATGGCGATGGCCACGGTGGTGCACACACGGTTCTGTCGCTCCTGCACCTTCAGGTTGTTGAGCAGGGTGGCGAGGACATCATGGGGGCTGTGGGAGGTGGGGCCATGTAAGGTCAGTAACAATGACTTGAAGCTAATGGCTTAATCTAGATGGCAAGTGCCTGCTAGTGTGGTTCTGCACACACTCACCCAATGGCCTTGGCGATGTAACCAAAGGTGTTGACTGTGGCTCTGCGGATGGCCTTCTTGTGAGCCTTGAGCAGCTCCAGCAGCTCAAAGCAGATCCTCATCCACTCCCTGGCAGATACGTACTCTGCTCCACTATAAAACAGAAACACAGGGTTCTTAACATTGACCTCTTCAAGTGGGAGGCCTTAGGACGGACTTCACGGTCATTCATCAGTCAGCCACATCATTTTCAATCCTTAACACACTTACCGGTCAGCAATTCGGCCCACCAGGTCAATACAATTCTCCTGCACCTTCTCGTGCCTATTCTTTAGGATGGGCGTCAGACGTGGGAGCAGGTCTTTGATTGGTGGAGTCATCTTGTGCATACCTAGAACGACAGAGCCACTCATCACTAGATGTCCACGGAGAGGACAGTCATTTTTATACGAGGACTTCTTTGAGGGACATCAATGAACCACAGATGACGAGAGTTGGCAAGACCAGCATGGGACGTACCGATGACGTTCACGATGGCCTTCAGGGCTCCCAGGATGCTACCGAGCACCTCTGGATACTCTTCTCCCAGGTACTCGTACAGCACCACTCCCAAGTGACCCATCAGTTTCTCCTGCAAAGGAGATGACACAGGTTCAGAAAACAATTCCTACCATACCTTCTCCTGACTTCAGAGTCAAACCTCGTCACAGTGGGCCGTACCTCCTGACAGGTCTTCATGACCACGGCGGTACGAGAGATGAGGTCGGCGGCCTGCTGCCGCACTTTGGCCGACTTGTTGTTGAGACGCCACAGCACTGTACCGCAGATCTGAGGCAGGTATGGCTTCACGCGCTTCCCCAGGGCATTCACCACGGTGCCAAAACCGTTCAGCATCACAGAATCCTGGGGGAACGGCACAGCAATGAGTGACAAGGCTCTGCTTTCCCTGGGCTGTATAGTGCAGTGATGCTACACACTTTCCGAAAGTGCACACAGCATGGTTCCAAAGAGTAACTACAGGCCCAAAATTGTTTAAAAGATAAATCAAAGCTCTGCGGGTCCCTTTACATGATTAACCACCTAATGCATAGTCCTTGTCCCCAAGGCAGCTACTGAGCATTAGATAACACTCACTTCTGTGGTCTGTTCCTGGAAGGCGTACAGGATGCCGTCGATGAGCTGCTCCTCCAGCTTGTGGTCGATGTCGGCGGCGCCCAGGTTGCCCATGATCTTCTCAATGGTCTCCATCACCATCTTCCTGTACTGCTCCGCCTCGTCCTTCAGGTCATCCACGATACGCGAGATGATCTCCGCCGCGCCCACCTTGTTGGCCAGCTCAACCGTGGTGTCCACCAGCTGTTGGAGCGGACGGAATACAACAGACCGGGGTCATTCACAAAGCGTGGATGAAAATACTCAGTTTGTGCATTTTCTCCAAGATAAATTTAGTTTATACAAGGTTTATTATATCAAGGTTTACTGTAACTTGCCTGTCTGTAGTTACGTCTGTCGAGAGCCATTCTGTGTTGCCAAAAGTGTTTGAAGAAGGGGGGCAGGATCTCTGTCTTGATGTAGTTGGCCTCTACACCATCAGTTCCACAGCACTGCTTCACCACCTGGGGACAGGACAAAAAGCTCAGGTCAGAGCCGGAACATACAAAAATATACCATCATGTCATCAGGAGTGGCTCTAGAATTGTGGCCAACGGGTGCAGGGTGAGAACAGAGGGACATGGGAGCCTTCTCTGCTAGCTCTCGTGTGGGCGTCTCTCTAGCGAAGTACTAGCCCTGATCTGACCATGGAGGGGTCGAACAGGCGAGAATGATTCGCAGATCATCAAATCAGTCATTATCGAATACTCCACCTTACCTTGAGCACAATCTTTTTCATTTCCTCATCGGGGGACTGGAACTCTCTGATGAGGATCAACATCACCTCCCTGGTGTAGTAGTTGGCGTACTCGGCATCCATCAAGGGGATCAGGTAGCCAATAGCCTTCAGGAAGGCTGCCAGACCCTGAAAACAGGCAGAGGAAATGGTGTCAACGGTAGTCTTCACTCAGTTGAAAGGTAAATATAAATAATGATGCAACGTTTGTCCGATACTGGCAGCAGAATATAGCGGTCTCACATCGAACCATTCTCCTGACAGCAACAGCCCTCAAAGAGGAGAGTCTTTAGCAAGCAATTATACACACTATAGCCACTCACAGGCTTAGCGCTGGGTGATGATCTTGCATATTTCTATGACCAGTTGTAACAGTTCATCCTATAACACTAAAAGGCTACGGTTGATAAGGTCCCTCGAGAGCTTTGATGCTACCTTTCCTCTGTGCTGTCTGATACCCTTCCAGAGGGGCTTGAGGACCGAGTCGAAGGACTCGATACCGTATGGAGTGGCCGCCTCCGCCAGGGCAGCAATGGCCAGAGCGCTGATGGTCCTGACTTTCTGCTGCTCGTCCACCAGACCTGGGACCACAAACACAAGGCCAGTCAGGGCACGCAGTATATACCAGAGTGCATCACCATACATTGCCCTTTATGAGACAACCTGTTGTTCCACCGCTGGGTGGGCCCCGGGCGCTCACCGTGCTCGATGATCTCGACCAAGCTACGGAGATGGGGCAGGATTGCGCAGCCCATGAGGATGGCGATTTGCTGCACGATCTTGATGCCCGTGTGTCGGGCCTGCCAGGACTTTTTGCTCTTGCACACGGCTTTGAGGAAGGGCAGCAGCGAGGGGATGCCCAGGGCTGACGCCACCACGGCGAAGGCCCTGGCGGTGGTGTTTCTGACGTACTCATCCATGTTGTCAATGTCGGGTCGCATGGTGGAGATCATGGTGGCCAGGCCGGCAGCCTGCACGCAAAACGGGTCAGAGAAGAAAGGGTTTCATTTGGGGGTTGTTGAAATAATATTAATACAGATGCAAGGATTGAATACCATATGCAGGGCTGGTTATAGTACGCGCTTCCGGTGATGGAATCACATGATGGTAGCCAAGTGTTATACTGGTTTGTGTAATGTGGCCAACGGGTGCAGGGTGAGAACAGAGGGACATGGGAGCCTTCTCTGCTAGCTCTCGTGTGGGCGTCTCTCTAGCGAAGTACTAGCCCTGATCTGACCATGGAGGGGTCGAACAGGCGAGAATGATTCGCACAAACCATGTTGGCCTCTTACATTACATTGAACCTGGACCATGAATTAAGAGGGATGAATGACTGTTCCATACCTTTGCCAAGTTAGAGATGATTTCCCTGCCCTCCACTCTGGCATAGTAGTCCTCATCAATCAGAAGGGGCTCAATCACCACCAGGATCTGGTAGAAACAAATTCAGATCAGTTAAGTTATAGAACATCCACAAGTACCCCGATTTTTTGTACTTACAACCTCAGAGGATTCATAACCTACCTTGTGCACATAGGGTCGAACCAGGTCGTCCAGTTTGTAGAGAATACGGTCGATGACTTTGACCAGCAGATGGCGCTCTTGGTCCTCTAGGGTGGGGGACATGAGCAGAGGGAGGATCTGGTTGAAGAGGGGGCCAGCTCCAAACTCTCGAGCCTTGTCTGTGATCTGTCGCAGCGCCGCCTGCAAACCCAAAGAATGTCATTAGTGAATTGTAAATGACTCATGCATGATGAACGTTTCATGTTTCTGGCTGAGGCACACAGCAGCATAACCAATAGCTTACTACAGAGTCTCAAGTGTAGCGTTCAAGAGAGACACTGACCTTTCTCATAGGGGGGGTGCCGTTCTTTATCTTCAGCAGGAGCTTCATGATCTTCCTCTCCTTCTGCTCCTCGGGGCTCAGCGTGGACTCGTCCACCTCCACCTGACGCGAACGCATTACAACCATGCAATTAAAATCAGGAACCTCCAATTAACATGACAGACGTCTGGATCACAATCTGTGAGCTGAAATGAAGATGCAGTACTCACAAGAAGTTTGTCGAAGTACTGTATATCGTCTGGCTTGAGGAAGGGGAGGTTTCCGGAGGGCTGGTCGTTGATCTGCTTCATGGAGCGGTCCTCCGTCTGCATGTGGAAGCCGGTCATGCCCCCGATGGGAGTGGGAGTGGCAGACAGTTTGCGGGCCGGGGTGCGGATGGGCACGTAGCCTGCTGGAGGAGGCAACACCTACGGGAGAAAGAAATGGGGAAAAAAAAGGTTTTAATAAGTTACAGAAAAATAAGACTTTAATTGTATTTCACAGTATCATTTAAGGAGTTGTATTGATATTTCTAAATAAAATGTACCTTGTAGCCCTCTGGAAACATGGCATCTAGCTCCTCATCCGTAAGGGGCCTGTTCCTCTCGTCAATTTCTCTTTCCCACCTCCAGGCTTGCAGCTGCTCTGGGGTCATACTCATCAGGTGACCTGGAGACAACACAATAAGGCATAAGACACAGCCCGTAATAACCACAGCTTCCACAGACGGAGGACTGAAACTTTGGTTTACCTGGTGTGGGGGTTGCCATGTTCATGGCCGGTGTTCCAATGGGCGTCTTCCCCGGGGTGAGCATTGGGGTTGAGGATCCCATCTGACTGGCGGGCGTCTCGTCCCAACGCGACTTCCTCTTACTGGCGCCTGGGGTGGGCGTCTCCCCCACCGACTCGTCTCCACGGTCTGTGCGGGGGGTGTCGGCCCATCCACTCCCGTGCCCGGGGGTCTCGCGCTCCGTCTTGGGGGTTTCGTCCCAGCGGTTTTTGCGGACGCTGCCCGTGGCTCCTCCGTGGCCGGGCGTAGCGTGCCCCGGGGTGTCCCTCCCGGGGGTGGCAGCGCCGGCCGGTGTGTGGCTTGGAGTGGGGTCCCACATGCGAGTGCTAGGGGTGGCGCCTGGAGTCTCGCTGCCTTTGGCCCGACCGGGGGTCTCGTCCCAGCGACTGTTGGAGGGGGTGTGTGCAGGGGTATGCCCTGGTGTTTGCTGCAAGACAAAAAGATATTCGACTGTTGCAATCTTTTGAAAGTAGTACAAGTATATACCACAACCCAATAAAGTCCAGAGCAAGAAAACAAAACCCCCATCCCTTGTTCCTGCATGGATCAAGCAATTGTTCTGATTTGATTAGATCAGGCCAGTCACCTCTGCGGTGGAGTCCGCCTGGTCCCAGCTGGACATCTTCTTGGGCGTGGTGTTGGTGGGTGTTTGGTTCGCTTCAGCCGTCTGGTCCCAACGACGTTTACGCTTGGCTGCGGCGGCGGCGGCGGAGCCATTCACTGCCTTCAGGTCCCCCGTTTTCGCCTTCTCTGCCATCTGCTGTCGGATGTCTTTCTGGAGGAGGGCAAGCATACAGCCACAGTCAATTCACAGGTCATCAATATTTTGGTCTTTTCCTTGATGTAAACCTGACTTCTACAGTTTGGATAAGACCGTCAAGAACAAACCTCCTCTTTGGTCAGGTGCTGCTCCTTCATGACGTCCATGTACGACCTCACTTGCATCTTTGGGTCTGGCGTTTTGCCCCCTGCGCGAAAGAGCACCAACAACAAAACCGGACATACGTTAGGCTGTGGACTTGGGACCAACTGTCGTAGAAACACAGCAAGCACAATACACAGCCAGCTAACCCTGACTCTAAAACCAAATGAATAGATCATTACTTTCCGTTGGCTTTACATGTGAATCACAATGAAAAAAAAAAAGCCCTACAGATACAAACGTTTCCTCTCTTTCTTACATACAGACATAGCAGTCTTAGGGAAGAAAAAAAAAAACAAGCAGATACATAGATGAGCTGTGGTTGCTCTGTGTTCGTTTAAGGAGACAAAGGAGAAGGTAAAGCCATCACTGATGCAGGGGTCCTGGGCTGTGCTCTCCAGAATACGTACACTTTCAGTGCCAAGGGTCCTTCTGCAGTCAGACTTCAACCGGCAGAAAAGAAGCCTAGAAAATTTCTCTTTACCATTAGTAACACTTTGGAAAGGGTAGGAACTCACACACATAAGTATACCACCTGTGTTGCATTGATTTACGGCACTCAAATATAGAGAGAATCCTGGAGCTTGGCCTCAATCTACAGGGGTGCAATTAAAGTTGGACTGGGATCCAGCTGCCAAATTACTCATCATTTATTTTTATTTTTTAAAGCTAAATGATTGAGGTTTTTCAGGGGCCACTAAAAAATTTTGAGCGGAGGCTACTTCAGGAGATACAAAAATGGGGACGGCCCAACTGTCCAGACATAAATACTGTGATTGTTCAAGTTAAAAAGTAATGGTTAAAAATCACACTTCTTTCATATCACTAGGAGATGTCCAAATGGGGGATATATATAACAAAAATTATATATGATAAAACAATAACTTTGGGGCTTAAGTTTATCATTGTTGGGCTGCTTTGTGTCCCCACAGCAGCAGTAGACCCTGACCAAACTGAAAAGTGCACACTTGTGTGTTCACCATAACCTACACAGGATGAGTTGCTGCACCCTTAACAGAGTGCAGTACAGGACTGGCAAAGCAGTACTGCTGTAGGAGAGAAATTAAGGACAGTTAGTATGGGCCTGTGGCATTGTGGTACAATTTTCTTGATCAAATATTTCTATCTTACAGGGAGTTGTAAAATAAAACTAAACACAACAACTTGAATAAATATAAAAGTCTACATGCAGGCTTCAGATGAGCCCTAGCTAGGCTTAACTGGTGACTCGTTACGTTTAAATTAGGGGCGTTCTGCCTTCTTTTTTTTTTTTTAATACTCAAAGGAATTAGGCGACAGTGAACTCTAGTTTGATTACACTGCCATAAGGTCAGGGACCACAAGCCAGAATAAATCATTTGGTTGATGCCTGTATATGTTGGGTTGGCTTTTGTCATTTAATGAGCCATACACAGCTTTACATCTGTGACGTGTGTACGTATTTATACACACAGACGTGTATACAATTGAACCTGCCTCTAATATGATGTTCAAAGCCTAACATACCGGTTGCCAAGTCATGATTTTTATAAGAGGATCCTGCCTGATAGCCACATGGGTCTATTAACCCTTCAACCCAAAAACAATCGATCTGCAACCCACGCTTTGATAGGTGAAATAACCCTCCATCAGAGGACACCCAATAACCTCCCCTCAAAAAAGGTGAGCCAGCCCTACAGCGATCATTGGGTCCCACACATGGGTGCAAAGTCTTTTCATGCCAAAACGAACAAATTTTCCGCCATAAGTTTCTCCTAGAATTAAGTGGAAATGTCAGAGTTGACCAAAATGCTTCTAAACCAGAGGATTGACCACGGGGAAGGAACCACGTCTGGGGAGCAAGTAATTGCATTTCAGTCGAAGGGTTGAGCGGCAAAAAGGGACCAATTGAGACCATAAAGAAATCAACAACATGAAAAGGGGGAGGAAATGGGAGGAAGATGAAGACAAAAGAGGAGTGGTGGAATTTACCGTCTGCAAAAGGGTCGAGTCGCTCCGGGGAGATGATCATCTGTCTTCGGCGTCCCTTGTATTCGTCCTCCCGGTCTGCAATCTTCGCAGGACGATGCTCTGCGAAGGGGTCATACTGCACGGGAGAAACAGGAGCAACATGTTAGTATTGATTCAATAAATGAAGGATTTTAAATACGACCAAAATTATCTGAATAGAAAGTTACCAATTTTAAGGAGCGTTATGATGCTCGTTTACTGCAAGTTCAAATGACAGGCGTGATAGATCAATGGTCAATTCCAACCACAACATAAGTGAGACGCAATGTTCTAATGGATTGATATTAAAGAAATATTCACTCAGCCATAAAGTTGTCTAAAGCCATAAGAAAGGCATACTCTGAAGTTCGACCATGGGGCTAGTGATTCTTAAACCGCCATTGTTCCGGCTATTCAGTATTCAGTTACCAACATTAGACCCACCGATTGTCCCATTAGTTCCCCGCTGATAGATGTAGACTAAGTTAATTCAAGCTCTGGGCTTTCTGAATGACGATTAGACCAGTCAACTTTTAGGGGACAGCCCTTGTTGTAGCAACAATTAAAAGGATCCAAAATAACTTAGAATTATTTATCTTCACCTGCCAGATAGTGAAAACCTACCGGCAAAGCGATTGTTCCAATACATTAACCAGATTTTTTTGGCTGCCAAACAGTCAAATCCAGCCAATTTAGGAATGCTAGGTGTTTACTTTGTACTCCCAGCTTCCACCAAGAAACTTGTCAACCAAGTGACAACTAGATTTGAGCTCGGTGCCTAATTCTAAAAGCTGAAGACAAGCACTCGCATGAAATGGGGCCTGAAACTGGCTGCCATAGTCAACTAATTATTACTTTTACCTTTATAAATGACCAAACATTCCATCCAAACAGGGCATTTGTCGCCTCGTGTCGAAATTGAGGCTCATTGTGCCAACGTCTGTTACGAATGTGCATATTTCCCTTATTACGGATGTGTAAAAAGCTATATCCTGATGATCGCACCTAGTTCACAGGATTTACTAAATGTATGAGTAAATTCAAAATGTGGTAAAATTGGGTGGTGTATTCGACAGAAAAAGATAATGTAACTTGCATTTAAAAGAGAAGCTTGGGGAAGAACCAAGAGACCCCAGTTATAACAAGTTATTGTATACTTTTGCACTATAGCTTGGCCTGTACGTTCATGGGAATGGTCATGCAGGTTCAAATATAGTGCTTCAACCATTTATTACTGTTAAGCTTTGGCATTGAACACTTTGAAGTTCCGGTCACATATATTTTAATCATAAAAGCTTACCTGTTCCTCTGACTGGGGAATGGCGTTAAGTATGGCCACCGGGGCATGGTACCCAGGCTTCTTTTGACCCAATAAACTGGTCGATGAATCTTCCTCATCATCCTGCAATTAAGAGAAAGGAAACAAGAGTCTAGTCAGGTCAGGCCAAAGTGGCCGACACTCCTAGCTCGTATACAGACAGAAAAGGAGCAGTCAAGCTCAACAGGAAATTCTGAAACAAAAACAACTCTGATCAGGATGTGTTCTAGACCTGGCTGGGTGATTATTTTATTTACAAAAAGGTAAGATGAATGAGGTTTCAAGCAGTCTGTGTTTTTTTTATTTCTATATATATATATATATATATATATATATATATATATATACATATACATATACATATACATATATATATATATATATATATATATATATATATATTCAATACAAATACCACACAAATGTTTGCAATTATTTTCAGAAGACGTTATGATGGCAATAAATAAATGTCGTACATCTTCTTGTTCATTTGCAGCAATAGACGTGACATATCCCGTGAAGCGGCTGTCGCTGCCCCCGTAGATCTCCTGGTCAAAGAAGCCAGTGGAGTCCAGTCCCACACCCTGCTCTCCCTCCTCCAGCAGGGCGGCCTTCATCCCCTGGATCTCCAGGATCTGGGCCTCAATGTCTGAGACAGAACAAAGCATACACCAGTTAGAAAATGTTCACAATTATTGTCGCTAATGTTTACACATCCATGTTCCTTAGCGTCCCGATGAAAATGACCAAACCCCAAAATGAACGCTATTTAAAAGATATTCGCGATATTACCTAACAATAAATAAATAAATAAATAAATAAAACAAACGTACAAAACGCACAATGGTGACCAATAATTTAGGTTCGCAAACGGCACTAGTTAAACAACCATGATGTGTACATACTTGGTGAATAACTTGAATAGAGTACGATTTATTATTGACTGGGACATGAAGTTATATCGGGGAACACAACCATCCTGTAACATTAACGTGAACATGTCGTCGAGGGTGTTAAACGCGGATGTGCAATTTTAACCACCTATTAGGGGAGTTACACACGACAATGTAATCGCGTTTCATTGAATACATCTAATGACAGAATTGACCAACGATGAATATCAAAACTTTACGGTCGTTTTGCAGATATATGCTAACTAAATGGGGCGGCGTGACGCTAGCTACATAGCTTAGCCGTGAGCGCCATTATCTAAGGCTCAAGTCCGCGTTGTGTCGTAGCAAGGCCTCTTTGGTAGTTGTTTGCAAAATACGACATCATAATACAATAAAATCATTTTTTCCGGTGAATCACTGTACAACAGTCCGTAAATGCGTTATTGATGGTGGTGTGTGATGCTGTGTAGTGGAATTAGAAGCAATTTAATTTACCTTCGTGTGTTTTGGCGATCTTCGCCATTTTGGTGATGGTTCGTGACTGAAACCGGAACCCAGGAATATATAGTCTTCACGAGCTTTGGGAAGCTACCGGAAATACATTCAGAGAACCTTCAAGATAAAAGCTCATCGCTTAATCTAGTTTGAGGTGCCCCTGGGTCAGGTTCATAGTGTCAGGTCAGGTCTAGCCCATTGATACAATGTAAACAATACATCTATCAACATTTTTGTACAACGATAATGTTCTGTTGGTGTGATTTCTTTTATATGATCGATTTAATAATCCTGAGATTAAATTTAAGACTAACGTTTGTTGGACAATTATCCAAACTTGGTTCGCCAACAAAGGAATATTTTACTCATCATATTTAGTCAGTCTGCTCTATTCATAACAGGTAACTTTGAAATGTGTATTCTCTCAAAGTACATATGTATTTCGAAGGTCACCCCTTTATCCATATATATTGAATAAATGCCATTAAATAAACAGTGACTGTCATGAAATATGAGTGTCGCTAGCCCTTGCTTAGTTGGGTGGAAAAAAATAGATTAGAGTTGTAGATGAGTAGATTAAGTGATTTAGGTGACTCCACCAGTTCGCCAGCGCTAGAAAAAAACACTCCAATAGAGGAGAATAGCAAGTGCATAATGCATTGAGGTATAAAGTTACACAGGTCGCCGACGAAAATTAATCTAATCTCGTGACACTAGGCGTGCGCCGGTCCGTGCACGTTGGACATATGACGTCAATAGGAATGGATCGACACATAAACCAATGGCGACCCTAAACTAAATCGATCAACCAATGAATGCTAAGTCTGAGAAGAAGGCGGGTAAACAGGCATGCTGTGCAGCAGGCAGACGAGAGGGAGTAGACCTCAAAGAAGGGAAGATGGCGAGGGGTAGCAGAAGCCTGCTCAGAGCTGCCGAGTGTTTAAAACAGATACAGTCCACAGCTGCCCGGGAGACACAGACCAGGTGAATTATTTTATTCCGAGATTATTGAAAAACTAAGGTAGACTGTTTCTAAATGGCAAGATGCAGAAAAAATCACAATTTAAAGGTGTTGAGTATCTGCTGAGTTTCGAGAATTTAAAAATAAGAAAACTGCGCTTATTTTGTGAGTTGTTTGATGAGCGACAACAAGAAATCCATTCAAGTAATAAATAGCCGAAATGACTGAGGTGACCGAAAGATGAAGCAGTTGACAAAACCTCTGGGATTACTATATTTGTATAGTAACGTTAAAATGTGAGAGTTTTCGAGACTGTTGTGTACTGTACTGTACTATTGTGTTGTGTAACTTTACTTAATTACTCAAATACAAATGCTTTTGTGTGTTTGGCTCTTAATTGTATTATGATTAAACTTGTCAAAGCATCAGCGCAACTGTCATTAAGTAGAAAAATGTAAATTAGGATGACATCAGATGCGTTAGGATAATGTAGGCCTATAACAATTAGATGACCAACTAATTAGGAGAAGTCGCCTGATCTCTCCTTGATAGTTGGTCCTCTACGAGGGGTCAATTGTCTGTTGTTATAACTCTGTTATTACTAAATCATGATCAAACCAAACCCATCTTAACATGTTAAAGTAACCCATTGTAAAGAAGCCTTCATTCCCATACAAGCATTTATGTTCCCGATAACCTCCTATGCACATGTCCGGGCTCGTTGAGGCCAAGGCAGATATGTTTCTGACTGTGTAACATTTCACTTCATAGTAAAGTATTATCTCTGGAGGGAACTGCACGCAGTAGCATGCAATTAGTGCCCTAGGTATACAGGTTTAAGATCAAATGGATATTGTTCCTATCACTGGCCTTGAAACATCACGGCTGTATGTGTCCACTGGTGATGATGACTGCCATACATTGTGATTGTGTCCAAGTTAAGTCTCACTCAGACAGATCCCTTGCATTTACTAGACTAAATTGAGACTGCTTTTTCAACTTATTCAAGAGGGTATGGCATGGTTTTGGGCTATTTCTTCTTTAGCAGACTGGATACTTAAGATATAAATCTCAAACTAGTTTTGACCCTTTACATCTCTTAAAAACGTTTATTTTAAAGAACAAATATTTAACATTGATGCATAACGTTAAAACTGGTTATGGCAGTCCAAATTCCCAATATCCGCCGGCTCCCTCCTCCCCAGCCTCAAAACTCAAACAGGTCACCAAGTTCAGGACACTGAACGAACACGAGTGCAGGACGTGCCAAATAGGCCTAACCCATATTTTGAGAAGAGCACAATTATTGTTTAAATGTCTTACACCTTGCTACTTCTATTTAAAGTATCCGGCAAGTGATCATATTTCTTTACTTCAGTGAAATCAGAATTGAACTGACTCAGGAATAGAAATTTACATTTAATTTTTTAGAGGATCATGTGTACTGAATAGTGGTACTGTTGCGTTGACCTCTGGCAGAGGAGAAGGCACACTGGAGTTTGTACATTACATTTCGTACTTTCTGGAAACCTTTCCAATAATGCGCGGTAGTACTGTGTTGAAATGCAAATCATTAACCTTGATTTTGGCTTTCAGCCCCCCGGGCCAGTACAGAGAAAACTCCTGTGTGACTTATGACGCAGACTTGACTCATAGCTTTGCAACTACAGCTATTTGGCACATGACCTGCCCTGGTGCCATTTGGCATGGTTTCGAGCAGGTGACGTGTACTTGCTGCTCCCTGTCTTCGTGTTGGCAAGGGTTGCGGTGACGATACCAATTAAAAAGTTTTGATAATGCGGACGTTTTGATAATGCATAGACAGGTGTTTTCAGGCCTTAGCAAGATTTCATTCCAGAACTGTGACTGATGTTTTTCATTGTGGAGGATTGTACTTGTTGATACTACAAACACCTGCAAAGACTTCACCAACCACCCCACAATGTCCGCACCCTCCTTGCTTTCAAAAACGCCAAACCTCTTAGTAATCTTTTTTTAATTAAAATATCTAACAATACACAACCCAGATACCAACATGGTTGCAGGTGATACTGGCATGCTAGCTAATAATGCGGATACCTGTATGATGGCTGATAATTGACTTCCTGTTGGTTTATAATTGCTTCGTGAACAGACACCTGTCATCATGTGGGATTCTGATGGCGCGTGCTCCCCAGCTGCAGTGCCCCACTATGCCAGGGCGCGTCATGGCGCTGTCCGCCATGCCATGGCGCGTCATGCCGGTGCCCGTCCGCGGTTTTTTCAACCTCGCTGGGTCCTTCTCCAAGAAGAGGGAGTACTCTGAGAGGCGCATCATTGGGTGAGCTGCTGTGTGTGTGTGTGTGTGTGTGTGTGTGTGTGTGTGTGTGTGTGTGTGTGTGTGTGTGTGTGTGTGTGTGTGTGTGTGTGTGTGTGTGTGTGTGTGTGTGTGTGTGGATGCATGAATGCTTGTAGGAATTTCCCGAGGCGGATCAATTAAATGTATCTATCAATATGCTAGTATGGTACAAATGGCTAGTAGGTGTACTTTTTTATCTCATGGTTACAGGTGAAATATGAATGCATTCTAACAATTGGAGCGTTATTTCCTAATATCATCGCTGTATTGGTAGTATCCACGAGATTCCATGTACCGGGTTCATTCATTTACTAGTGTTTTGTATTCTAAATTGTATCCTTATTCTACATGCAAACTTATTATTTAGTGCATGAAATGAATGAAAGGCATTCTGGCATGCCATGTATTGGCATCCATGACGTACGTAGTGCTGGTGTGTCTGTCAGGAAAGGTCATATTCACTAAATCTGGCTTTATAAATAGCACCAGGGAACACCGGCTCAGTTCCCAGAGCATGAGACGGAAAGTTATGCAACGCAAGGGGGGAGGTAATCTTGAGTGATTCCTCAATCGTGGCTATTCTACCTGGGCTCTTTTCCCATAATCCCGTTTCTCACTCCATCTTTCTAGTTGTATTCTTCCTTCATACCTTTCACTCAACAACCCACTTAATGCTTATATGACTGGGTCATGGTCTTAGTACAGGACCTCTTGTTGTGACATTCATGCCTATTAAAAGACACTAGAGTGCCTTAGCCGCTAGGAGGTGTTATTAAACATACCACCGCCCTCCCCAGGTTTTCCATGCAGGAGATGTACGGCGTGGTGGCCGGGGTTGAGGACTACCGCCACTTTGTTCCATGGTGCAAGAAGTCTGACGTGGTGTTCAAGAGAGCGGGCTTCTGCAAGGCCAAACTGACAGTGGGCTTCCCCCCTGTGGTGGAGAACTACACCTCATTGATCACCTCCGTGCGCCCCCACTTGGTCAAGGTGAGGTTCAAGTGCTCAATCAATAAACGAAAAGTGTCTGTGCTGTTAGTTGAGCCGAAAGGTATTTTGGTCACCATTTCTCCTTTGTTTATGTTGTGCTAATCTACTAGTACAACATAATCACATCCTAAACACACCCTAGCACACCCTACTATCAAACATGTTGTTTTCAGTTATCCAAACACATATCTGGGACCAAACTTCCAAGTGTACAAACTGGAAAACAATTCAATATCATATAATAATAGTTCTCTGTAGCTAGTCCTCTAGTCTAGCCGACTCTTAGCCAATGCCAAGTACGTAGCATTCCTGAGCCAGAACTATTGGTTCAGAGGTCAAAGCTACCAGGAGGTGGTGTGTAGTTCAGGCTAGTGTATGAGTAAACTCGATTTTGAATGTATCCAACTAAAAAATCCCATCCTTCACTTCAGGCCTCCCTCCATGCCAATCCCCTTAAACATGTAACCGGCTTGCTAGCTTTAGCAATAGCTCTGCCTAGACTTTTTGACGACTTTGGTCCTATGCAATGAGTGTACGAGCAGGATGTACACTGAGGGGCAACTCACACTAGGGCCACGGCCCCGTGCCTGAGCTCATTTGCATACTAAAGTCTAGAACGTTTGGCTAGTGTTAGCCTGGTTCTACCAGACTCTCGTACTTCACTTCATTTCATTTCATTTGTACAGAGAGTCTGGACCTAATCAATTGACAAACGTTAACTCACTTGAAGGCGGGTGTCTGTTGAAGTTTAAAATGATTGGATCTGCCCAGTGCCACTCTGGATCTGCCATAACCAATCGCTAACGTTTGGTTGTGACGTATGTCATGCGCCGGGAATCACGCGCAGGTTGTACACAAACCAAACACCTTGCGCGTCTGCACGAAAATGTCCGTCAACGACAGCTGCAGGTTTTGTTCGTCGAATTTAATTTATCAGGGAAGAATTGCACATTGTAAATCAACTACCGACCTACAACAACAACTCAAACTGGCGTACGACTTTATCGTCATTGTTCTCAGACACGCCCTCTGTTCGCTGATTGGTGGCCGCTGTGGCGGCACCAGAAAACCAAATTACATACAGCAGGTCCAGACCTAGTACTGAAGGGAAATTCAAATTGAGCGGAAGTACTTAGGCGGGCGGAGCCAGGCTAGGCTAGTGTGACCACGCCATCCGTATTCCAGCACGGAACAGCCCCTTGGCCACGGCACACTTGGGAGAGGTGTGCAGTGGCCAAAGTACAGATGCTAATTAGATGACACGCGCGGATACGCAACGTGAGCTGGATGACGTAGTCCTTGCGCAACCCTTCTTTCTTTATAGGTCCATGCCCTTCTTCCCCACAACAATCATTTTAAACAATGGTGGCAAGCGGTTCACGAGTGGGTTTACGTTGGTGCGATAGTGAAGTCGAGTGTTTACTTGAAATTTAGGCCGACGACAGCATTCAGTCGCAGCTGGACACCACGCTTGGTGATGATGAAGTATTTATCGTATTACGACGTGATGACGTATGTATGAAGGAGCAATCGTGCCCAGGCCATGGCCTTTGGGAGCAGTGTGACCACGGGCCAGCGGGGGGAGTGGGGAGGGGGGGAATCGTGCTGAATCTTCCTGCAGCACGGAACAGGCAAACTTGCCTAGTGTGAGTGTGCCCTGAGGTGGCTGGGCAGGTAGACAGGTAGACCATCCAATAATTTCATTTGGATCTTATCCCATTTATTACAGGCCTACAGCCACAGATACCAGATTGCTTTGCTTTATTTTGTCTGAGCATATTATTTATTGATTGCTATGAGGATGCAAAAGAGAATTTCAATAATTATGACCAAAAAAATGTTCTGGCCTACCATAGCTTCAACCTCTTTAATTTGTGATAAGACCGAACATCAGCATCTTCTCCTACATCTCATGAATTTGTTCAAAACCCTGCCGAATCAGAGCTTCAATTAAATGGCAACATTCACCCAGGATCATTTTGTAGCTTTCAAATTGACCCCTATTCAACCAGAAACTTTAACTCTACGGTCGGTTGCTCTCCAGGCCTCCTGTTCAGAGGGTAAGCTGTTCAACCACTTGGAAACGGTGTGGCGCTTCAGTCCCGGCCTCCCTGGGTACCCACGCACCTGCACCGTTGACTTTGGCGTAAGTATCACTGTTCTGTTGTTACAACTGTTATTACAATGGTTTTTTTGAATGTCGATATATATTGCGGTTCTGTAAATAGGGCCTTTTCAATATATTCTTTGTGTGATTTTATCTTATGTGGTTCTGATTTTCAAATGACACTGGCTGAACAAAACAAAACGGTACTTGATGTGAATTGACTCTGGACAAACTGTAGCGCCCTCTGTAGGACGGTAGCATAAATGAGCTTATGCTAAGATAAAGTAACTGTTATGTCTTTAAAAAAAAGGAATCGATTTTTGGGTCAACCAGGCGAAGACTAGAATCCTGATCCTAACACGAACCGATATTCCTCCCCCTCCATCCCTACTCTCCTCCCCCCAGATCTCCTTTGAGTTCCGCTCGCTGCTCCACTCTCAGCTGGCCCACGTGTTCTTCGATGAGGTGGTGAAGCAGATGGTGTCGGCCTTCGAGCGCCGCGCCTGCTCGGTGCACGGTGCCGAGACCCGCATCCCTCGCGAGCTCATGTTCCACGAGGTCCACCACACGTAGCAGGGGAACCCCCCCCCCCCCCCCCCCCCCCCCAGTACACACACACACACACACACACATGTATACACATACACATACACACACACGCACAAAGGAAGTGAGACTGGACAGAAGAGATCAATGGTCCCGCTGTGTGTGTGTGTGTGTGTGTGTGTGTGTGTATATTCATATATAACTAGCCCCACCAAACAAAGTCAACACAGGGTTAGTGCCAATGGGAAAAATCACAAACCTTTCACGGCTGTTCTTTAAATGTTTAGAAAAGCTTATTGTTACATTATGTGGTTGGATTTAATTTCCTTGTTTTTCACCCCTAAAGAAAATTCTACTGCGAAACTGGCCAGATTTGCACACTCAGACTATGAGTTTATAGAGGTGCTCTCTTCAAAACGATGGCAGTATGACACCTTTCTCTTCAATCATTCTGACTGTGTGCAACGCTGGATGACCATTTATTTCACACAGTGTTTATATTTGATAATGTGCAATAATGGCTTTCAAAATGATCATAGAGTAAGCAATAATAACCACTGTCTTAAAACAAAATGGACCCAAACTGGCTAGACAGTGACCTGGGGCACCTGGACTCACACCTGGTCATGCCAGAGAGCTGTGTTTCAGGGAGGGATCGGATGCTCTGCAACCCAATGACAATTCCAACATTCAAACCCAACTTTTGTATTTTGAACATTTGTTTTAATATATTCATTTAACATATTTATTGGTATGGTAAGAGTTGTAATGTATATACCAATATCAAGATGCAAGAGAAATGTATATATTGTACTGCTAAACTATATAGGATATATATTCTTAAGTTTCTTTAATGTTTGGAGATTGTTTATCTGAGCTTATTTTTGTGTTAACAGAATTGGATTGGATTGCCTACATCTACTGACTGCATGATAAAACTATTTTTTATAGAAAAACTGTTTCCTTTGTGTTCTTTCGTGCCTTTGTGCGTTGCGGAGTGAATCCATACTATTTAAGCCCAGGTCAGGGACTTGGGGTTCTACCACAAATAGACTCATCATGTGAAAGGTAAGAATAGACCTGAGTTTGGATCGCTGTTATGACAGAAATGCAAAGGTCAAGTTCGAAATGCATAGCAGCATTTTGCCTCTCCATTCACTACCTCCAAATACATTTACTTTAAACTTTCGATGCTAAAATATACTTTTGAAAGATGTGATGAACTTATGTATACTTTGTGTAAACCTCAAAGGCATACACAAACCCTTAAAGGCTATTTTATATTGGGAATACATTACCTTTTTCCATTCAACTGTGGGAGAATCGTCAAGTTCGCCACCTAAATAAAGATGTTCAAATATATCCAGCAAATCTAAAATGTACTGCAGCTATGAAAGACAGAATGTGCACCCATTTAGCCTGTGTTGCGTGGCTGGTTGAAGGAGTAACATCTAGTAAATAACCCAATTTCATACTTGCAAAAAAGCAAGTAGTTTATATACAAAGTATTAAGCAAAAATAAAATGTTGAAAACATTTCAATATAATTGTTTTTATTAAATAAAAAAAACAAAATCACCAGTAATTATGGACTACATAGTACAAAACAGAAACTGAAAGACAACTGCTTGCTGAACTGCAATGGAATAATGTTCTACAGACGTACCACCCCATAGGTTGTAAAAGTAACATTATTTGGGCTTGTTTGCGTTAGCGGCATCCAATTAGCATAAATGGTTCACACTGATGTGGGAGGACCGAAGAGTCCATATGGTGGATGTTTGACAGCAGGAGAACAGGAAAACATTTGTTTCAGACCTGCGACATGGTCCAAAACACATTTTCAACTCGAGCACCACCAGGTTACCCAGCCCAGCCAGTCCTACCCAGAACATTATCTGGAAAATTTATTTAAAACTCAGCTGCCCATGCGTTCCCTCATGATGTTTAAGATGGTATTCGAGCAAAAGGCGTAAAACAGAAATGTATTGCGGCAGACTTAAGATGGCCACATCAGACTCGAAACCTTGCCGTTTCACATTTCTAAACGAGGCACTTTTGTCCAACTACAATGGTCATATACAAACCTGATCTGTAACCGATCAGATGATCAGAAGTATTGACCCATCACAATAAATGTCTGCAAATGCTCATATGCCAGAGAACATTGGTTTAATTGGCTCAGCTTAGTTGAGTTTTTAAGCCATATACGAACCCAGGACATGTATAAAACGGACAAAACTGAAAAAACGAATACATTTGACGGTGAAACATTCTTGGCTAGGCTCGATTTTCTCCATCAACATTTTACATTAATACAGAGATAGTTTGTTTTTTAGTATTCATAACACTTGACAGAAATAATCTTTAAGATTATTTCTTGCAAGAGTAATAAAATAAAAGATGTACATTAGCTTCTTCTCCCATATATCATTTTACAGCTTCACCTACATATACATTTATTGTACTCTTTCGTAATGATTTCTTGGACAGCACTGGAGGGTGTAAACGGGGACACTGGCTGGTCCTCTGCCCCCCAGTCCATGGATGATGAGCTTTATTATGTGCATGGGTTAGGAAAGGCGAGGAGGACGCAGTGGTGCTGGGTGGGGCAAGGCTTTCTTCTGGGAACCAGTAAGGGAGGGAGGGAGGAATGAGAGGGGTGGTAGGCGGATGTGCGCAGTGGGGGTTCAACCAACCATTTGCAGCCCCAACAAAACTTGATGGCAAGTCAGTTTGGGCAGGCCGTGGTGGTGGTGGGAGGGAGCTCGGCGGCCGGAAGGCTCTTCTCTCCCTGGCACAACGCTGCCCCGAAGTCTTATCTTTGTTTATGGCGCTGGCTTAGAATCCCATGCCACCCATTCCTCCCATGCCACCCATGCCGCCCATTCCACCCATGCCTCCGCCACCTGGCATCTCCTTCTCATCCTTGGGGATCTCCGTGACAACACACTCGGCGGTGGACAGCAGGGAAGCAACGCCCGCGGCGTCCATAAGAGCCGTCCTCACAACCTGCAGGGGGAGACAGAGTAAGCCGCTTGGATACTCATCCCCAAGTAAGGCACAGAGGGGCAGCAGAGTCGCACGCAAATTAATGACGTCCACACACACACTGTATGAGTGCAACAGAAATCACCGGCGTACCTTGGTGGGGTCGATGATGCCCGTCTCCACCATGTTGACAAATTCTCCCTTCATCGCGTCGTAGCCCAGCTCGGCTCCTCCCTGCAGGATCTTCTCCACCACGAGGGAGCCGTCCACACCGGCGTTCTTGGCAATGGTCATGGCTGGGATGCGGAGCGCCCTCCTGATGATATCGATACCTGTGATGGGAAAGGATCATTATTTTCAGTGTTCAAAAGAACAAACATGACGGAGAACTCCAAAACGAGTTCCACAGTTTTCCATGGTGCTCTCGTGTTTCGGCGATTTCGGCTCACCGATCTTCTGGTCGGCGTTGATGGGCTTCATGGCGTCCAGGGCAGGGATGCAGCGCAGCAGGGCACAGCCGCCGCCGGGCACAATGCCCTCCTCCACGGCGGCCCGGGTGGCGTTCAGAGCGTCGGTAACGCGGTCCTTCTTCTCGTTCACCTCCACGTCACTTGTTCCTCCGATCTGTAATGGTAGAATACTACTACTTAAACCCAGCATTTTTTTTTTTTTACTGACACAGGGCTGCAGGATGCCCTATAAAGGGCCCTTCAATTATGTTTCAATGAGAGGACTAGTGTTGCATCCAGATTTACTCAGCATTCGCGTTGGTTAAGGAAGTCAGCCGATGCAAATCATTTTACAATAGGCGTTGGGGTTTGCTTGTCATTTAACCCTTACAAAAACCCCAATCGCATCTTTGAATTAAAATGCTATACTGGCAAAGTTAAAGAAGAAAGGGCCAAAGTCCTCACTTTAAGGACAGCCACGCCGTCGGAGAGCTTGGCCAGCCTCTCGTTGAGCTTCTCCTTCTCGTAGTCACTGGTGCATTCATCCAGCTGCTCGATGATCTCTGCGGCACGCTTCTCCACGGCCTCCGCGCTGCCGCCGCCCTTCAGCAGCATGGTGTCGTCTTTGGTCACCTGCACCTCTCCGATCCTGCCGAAGTCATGAGCCTGGATGTCTTCTAGAGCCAGGCCCACGGCGTCGTCACCGAACACCTGCGGAGGTAAGCAAACCAAGTAAGACTAACTGCATGATGCCGTCTTAAAATAAAAGCGAGGTCACCCCGGGTCAGGAAGAGCAACTTACAGTGCCACCAGTGGCGACGGCCATATCCATCAACTGATTTTTCCTGTTATCCCCAAAGCCTGGAGCCTTAACAGCAACCACCTGAAGGCCAACCTTGAGTCTGAAATATAAAAGCGCATAAATTCAAAACAAACAAAATCAACAAGGTACTGGGCTCTCTTTGGGTATATTCCAGCAACAGATAGCTTGTATTAAGGTCAATAATCTCAAATTTTATGGTAACTCATTACAAGTTCAAGGTTTAGGCTTAAGAAAAGGTAAATCATTGTATGAATAAATAAACTGATACAATCCCATGACAACCATGTTAGTTCAATGAGATGTAATCTACTCCCTGGCTAGGCACACCCCTGTGACAATGACTCGTATATTGTGAATGCATGATGGCCACTAGGTTCAAGCCCCAAGATTATTACAATGAGACTAAAAAAGGGACAAAAGAAACTCTACCTGTTGAGAACCAGAGTACTGAGGGCCTCTCCGTCCACATCCTCAGCCACAATGACCAAAGGCTTGCGCTGCTGGTTGGCAATCTCCAGGGCAGGAACAATGCTCTGGACGGTGGAGATCTTCTTCATGCTCAGCAGCAGGTAGGCGTCCTGGAACTCACACTTCTGGCCTGGAGAGAAAGGGAGGGCGGGGAAGGTTACTCATGTAACAAAAGACAACATTACCAGGAATGTTATTATTGCAACAGAATTTATTTTGAAGCCAACTTGAAGGACACACATTACCTTTAGCGGTGTTGATGAAGTAGGGAGAAATGTAGCCACGGTCAAACTTCAGACCCTCAATTATTTCCAGCTCGTCGTGCAGAGTCTTGCCATCCTATATTACAGACAGGCACCAAATTATGACATGACCGAAGTCTACGTCAGCCTGATCATATCATCAAGGAGGTATAGCACCGCCGTTCTTACCTTCACGGTGATGACTCCCTTGCGGCCCACTTTCTTCATGGCGTTGGAAATAATGCTTCCAATCTCCTCATCTCCGTTAGCTGAAATTGTGGCAACCTAAAGAAAAAAAAAAGAGCGTTGTCAGATGTATTTAACTCCAGACAACAGCACATGAATGTGCTACGGCAAGTCAGCAAGTATAAAATAAACCATAGGACTGGTACAAACAGGGAATGCACTTTACCTGGGCGATCTCCTCGGGGGTGGTGACGGGCTTGGAGAGCCTCTTCAGCTCCGTCATGACCACGTCGACGGCGTTCATGACGCCGCGGCGGATCTCCACGGGGTTTGCCCCCTTGCTGATGGAGTCGAAGCCCTCCTTGGCGATGGCGCGCGCCAGCACCGTGGCGGTGGTGGTGCCGTCGCCGGCCTCCTCGTTGGTGTTGTTGGCCACGTCCTGCACCAGCTTGGCGCCGATGTTCTGGTAGCGGTCCTTGAGGTCGATGCTCTTGGCCACGGTCACGCCGTCCTTGGTGACCTTGGGGCTGCCCCAGCTCTGCTCGATGATCACCGTGCGGCCCTGTGATGGAAGACAGCGGAATGGATCAGGTCCTCAAAATAAGATGACTGGGAACATGTTAGGGAACGAATTACGGGAAACCTAAACCATTTGAATAGTAAAACAGATGATACTATTCGAACGCTGAAATTACTTTTCAAATGTCTTGGCCTACCCGCATGTGAAGACGTCCTGCTTTGTCACGTCACATCCGATGAAAAATAAAGTCTTCACACACCTTAAAACCAATTTAATCTGCCGGGATGCAAATATGCGCCGTATTCCTTCAATAGTCGCAACGGTTAAATGACGGATGGAATACGCACAGCTTAATGAAGACGAGCTTATGAGCCGTCCTTTAACCAAAATACTAGAGCTGTCAAGCGATTAAAATATTTAATCGTGATTAATCGCATTGATGTCATAGTTAACTCTAATTAATCGCGATTAATCACAAATGATTTTTCTATGCTAAATATCCCTTGATTTTTTTGTCCCATAATTCTTCTCATTTTAATTCTCTTATCAACATGGTGAAGTGCATTGGCATGCCTTGTGCAAATGATTTTTTATTGATAACAACATTGGCATATACACTGATCAAAACAGGACGATACAAAAAAAGAGCCTATAGTGCAATTAAACGACTGCTTTGAACAAATGTCATTTGAACATAGCAGTCAGGCTACTGCTTCTTTGTTTTGAGCCAAAGAAAAAAAAAAAAAAAAGTTTTTTTTTTTTTTAATAATTGCGTTAACCGTGCGATAAAAAATTTAACGCCGTTAAATTTGGTTTGCGTTAACGTCGTTAATAACGCGTTTAACTTACAGCTCTACAAAATACCTTATGTATTTAAAGGATTCAGTTATACTGGACTTTTTATTTTGATCCAAGTTTTAAATAGTGCAACGAATGGCTGTTCGCGGATGAGGGGGGTTATGTTAAGTGGGTGGGTTTGAGACCTTTTTTATAGTTTTATTTTTTTTTGGTTTCCCTGTTCAATAACTTAAATAGGCCATCACTGCTGTAAACCATGTAAAATAAATGTTTAACCAAATTTATTTGGTAGATTATTGAACAACATCTGATGCATTACCTTAGGGCCCATAGTCACGGCTACTGCATCAGCCAGCAGATCCACTCCCTTCAGCATGAGGGCACGGGCATCAGCTCCGAACTTCACATCCTTGGCATAGGCCCGTGTGAGGTGGGGTGCCAGAGCCCTTGACACTGGCCTCACCTGTCTCATGACTGTGGCTAGACGGAACATCTCTGTGGGAGCAACAAAGATTCAATGCATTAGATAGACCTCAGGTAATAATAACAGGTTGCTTTAGTCATTAAATAACAGTGTTGGGCTGGGCATGATTTAAAGAGTTCATTCTGATTAGTAAATCAAAGTCAGAAGTTTATAATTTATATCATTGGGTGCATCAACATTGCCCTTAGTGGTGGACAATGGAACTGCGTGAACTTCAAGCAATTCAATTTGAATTGGGCAACAATTACCATGTAAAGTAAATTAGAAAAGCATGGATTTTATTTAATATAGCCTTATACATGTCCGTGCAAACAGCCTACACATAAGCCTACATTGCTAAACAAAAAGTTTATTGTAATTTCGAAACAAGGAATTTGTCTTAAATCCATAATGGATGCATTCGCCCAATAAGACATATCAGATTGAAATATTTTATGCATATATTTTTTCTTGACACACCCTGACTTTAGACGTGTACGAAAGTATCGCGGTCCACCAGTGACCTTTGCTCACTTGCTAAATAATAAACCACGAAAATCGAGTAACTAACCAATACCATCGAATTGAGGCTGATGCAATGTCATTGAAAGAGAATCACGACCCAAGATCAACGGCGATCATTTACTTTTAAATGGACTGTGGTATGGCCGTGACCTGCAATTACTTCACTATAAATACATTTATAATTTTAAAACAGATGGTAGCCGGTTCCTGATTGCCCACCCACGTGTGTTGCTCAGGTCACGCGTCACAAGGTCATACTCGAACAGCATGTGTGCAAGTACCTCCCCATCCTTGATGAATGGCTGAAGATTAGCTACTAGAACATTCTGCTTACACCTCAAACCTGTTTTCACACACCTTACTCAAACTGAACGGACATGTACTCTAGATTATAGTTGCCATCGTGCGTGAAGTAATAAAACAACGGTGCTACTAGATTCACCAGAAAACCTTGTGGCGCACATTATTATAATGTTGGGTTCATTCAATGTCAGCGCACAACGTTTAGCGGAAACATCTAGCCATGTACACGATAATGTTGCACAGCAGGCTGGATAATAACCCCAACAAGTAACCCATTTGGGGTCTGGGTGTCCTTTATGTTGAGTAATCATAGACAGCTAGCCAAAACTATCCTAACGTTAGCTATTAAGCTTTGAAATCGCCCCGAAAATAGTAAGGCACCAAAAACACCAAATTAATGCATATAGCAAAAAGCGCATGCAAGACACCATGTACCAAAGAGGTTTAACAATATGTATGAAATCAAAGTACTTACTTGTAAATTGGTGATCGCTGTTGTCACAGGTCTACAGCAAGGAATGATATAACGCGATAAGGTGAGGACAGCAGCGCAGCGTAACTGAGCTTCAGAGAGGCAGAAGTGCACATGGTCTATCACATCCGGGTGACTTTCAAGTCCGCCCCCAACTATGCATACATACAACTAGTTACGTTACCTGCTTTAGATTAGGTTTGCTTTTGTTTTGGAACGCCAGTGTTTTCAGTGCATGAAGACATAAATTTTACCTTTATATTCTATTATATAAATTATATGGGAAAAAAAACGTTATTTTTGGTTTAGTGCAAAGTATTTTATTCGTAAATGCTCGTTCCGGGGCTAGAGTTTCTAGAATTTGCGGGCGTACCATTGGAGCAAAACTATAGGTCAAAGTTGACGTTGTGCAATTTCGATGATTGTTGCAAATGCCAAAAATCGACACATGAATTGTGTTTATATGTCATACATCAATCCCTATGGTAAATCCATATATTTGTCCATTAATTGCAAACATTTATGATTGTGTGGTGGCCTGTGCGGATGGAAAATTCTAGCATCGGGTCATCTATCAAATTAAGGTCGTGAGTGCGCATGCGCGGATCATTCTGGATACTTCCTCACGTGGATCTGGCTCAGTGTGTCACATCAGCGCTCACGAAGAAATCGGGGTACAGCAGCTCAAGTCCAAATACATAAAATGGTAAGGTGATTGCGAGGAAATCTGACAATGTGCTATGTCAAATTGTAACTATCAGTTTCATTGATGGTGTTAGAGAGATTATTAATCTGACCTAGCTCTATTACTGGTAGCAGCTAGCTAAAGATATGTTAGCCGGTGTTCAACTTTGATCCATGGACAAGGTCAAGCTGTGATGGAGAGTAATACAATAAGAAACATTCATTTCGGTATTTACGTCAAACAGATTGCATTGAATACATAGCCAGTTAACATGCGAGTTAACCCCACGGTGACCTAGTAGTTAACTGCGTGTGTTCAGTGTGAGTGCAATGTAAAGTAACCTTACCTAACCTCACCGTTTCATGACAAACTAACTGCGTTTCATTGAACATAACATGCGTTTTGTGAATTGTGTTGCTAACATAAGTGTGTACAGTAAAATTCGTGGTTGCAATAATGACATGTGACTCTGTAAAAAAAAAAAGGATGAATGAATGAGACGAGGTGGGCCCAAACAACCTCGAGTTCATCAAGTTGGGTACATCAAGTCTCGATCGGAAGGATATTTATGTGCGAGTAGTTGGCCGTCACTACACGTTTTATATCATATTAGTATGTTGGCGTTTGCTGATGACGCAAACCTTTTTTATACTGCGTGACTTGTCTTTTTATAAATAATGAAGGGGTATTGCATCATGTTAATAAGGACTGGGCTATTTTTTCTTTAAACCTATTTTTACATCATCATATCCAACTATGTTAAAGAGTGAATGGACAGACGCCCACTCTTCAGGGGTTACAATTTATATTTCCTAACTGTCATTGATTGAATGTCGGCAAGCAACGTTGTCACTTGTTTTACAAGGCACTTAACAAGCAGCACTTGAATGTTATAACATTATGTGTGGAACTCTTTTCAAACTGTCAAGGTTACTAACATACTACCGTTGAAACTTTCGCTACACTCTGAGACTGTGCAAATTCTTGGCTCCCTCCAAAATCCTAGTCCTTTTTGAATAAATACCCTGGTTTATCAGTAGGTTATCAGTCTTTGTCCTTCTGTGAATGGGTAAAGATTCTCCCTTGACCCCCTCCCCTGCTAATGTATCACCTCTGGGACATTCAACTGGCTGGAACCAGGATGGCCTTCTACCTCCCCCATTCTTCAACAACCTTCACACAAGGTCACACATCCCATGATCCAACAGTGTCTGACTGGCTGCAGCTGGTGTTCTAAATCTCAAAAGACCTTTGCTGCAGTCAGACTGGTATTTTATAAGATGGTACACTGTAACTACATCACGCTATACATGCAGTCATCAGTGTTACACAACTTCTTTGTGGATGATGCTAATGGTTTTGATGCTACCTTCAATTAGGTTCCTTAGATAATAGATTGACATGTGCCCTTGCTTCAACCCCTGTCTTTTGACACACCATCCTCTTTCAAACTACCACACTGATTAACCTAATCCCCCTTGTGGATTAACAGAGGGAAGTCTATCTAAAAGCTTATTAACAAAATCCTGACTTTGCTATGCAAGACTTGATTAGATTAGACTGTTTATTCATCTCCCTTTTTCAAAATGGGATCATCGCTGCAAAGTATTTGACAGCCCTGGGTGGGTGAAGATTGTTAGAGATGTTCTGTATTAGCTTAATCGCAGTCCTAATCGTACTAACACAATTGTACAATCCAAGGAAGTGTATGTGTGTAACATTAATGTGAATGTATTTATTTTTAGGACGATTACTACAGGCAGAAAAACCTGCTCACGATTCATGGCTTCTTTTTTTCTTTTACGCAGGGTTATTTAATGAATCAAGAGCGACCCCTAGTGTTCAAAATTAGCTGTAACATTTTTCGGTGGATTAATGTAGTTTCCCTCTCCGTTAATGAACTGTAAATAAATTCATGTATGTCCCCCTCCCCTTTTTTATTTCTCTCTTCTCCAGGCTTTCAGAAAATTCCTCCCCATGTTCGACCGGGTGTTGGTTGAACGCCTGGCAGCAGAGACTATGAGCAAAGGGGGTATCATGTTACCCGAGAAGGCCCAAGGCAAGGTGCTGCAGGCTACAGTGGTTGCAGTGGGGCCGGGCTCTATCAATAAGGTACTTACTACCTCATCATTGAAGAAAACAAAGTCACTTGAAGTTGTGCAGAAGTAATGTTCTCTAGCTGATAATTATTTGTATTCTTCAGAGCGGAGCTTTGCAGCCAGTTTGCGTGAAGGTCGGAGATTCAGTCCTCCTCCCAGAATATGGGGGTACTAAAGTTCTTCTGGATGACAAGGTATACCGTCACCACTTAAAATATATTTCATATTCGTTATATTACGTAATTAATGTGTCATCTAAATGTAATACAACTTTTAAATATTTTTTTCTTGCAGGACTATTTCCTGTTCCGTGATGCAGATATCTTGGGGAAATATGAAAATTAAAATTAAAAGTGCTTTATAGTATGTAACGTCCTTTTCATCCCAGAAGTGCAGTAACATTGCCTCATTAATGTCTTTGATTTGTCCGTCAATTGTAAATAATTCCAAATCATGTTTTTGTTACAATAATAAAAGAACTCTTCATTATGTTCTGTCTTGTCTTTATTTTTACCATGATTCAATAAATGTCGCGATAGAAATAGCATTACGCTGGAAAAATGCCATTGTAAACCAGCACAATTAGGCTTTGGTGTTTTTTTTTTATAAACCAAATTTACCGAAGTGCTCACTTACTGACTTAAGTATGCTAAACGTACAAAACAAATGGATGTAACGGTGTTACATAAATAAGAATCCACACTGGTGGTATTTTTTAAGATCCCTCTGAAGAAAAAAGACGAATGGGTATGGGGTCAGAACAGTCTCATTAATAATGAATGCACAGAGAAGGATTCACAAATGTATTTTGTGATTTATATATAAATTACTCTCTTCCCAAAAATACATTTCAATGCACACATAAATGGATATCGGTATGTTTAAATGTAAAATAAATCCATAAACAAAAATAAGTTTCACAAGCACATTTCTGATCCACACACAAATGTACCTTGTTGTAAATAAATGTAATATAAATCCATAAATATATTAATTAAAAAAATATTCGCAATTTTCATCACAATGTATTTGGATGTTGTAACATTTATATACAAACTGTTAAACTTGTATTTACAAGACGTTTTTCATTTGTGAACTTACTTGCATTTGTGTGGGAACTGGTCTGTATTTATGTGTGGATTTTTGAGACTCTCCTGACGTCGCTAGATTCACAAATGCATTTTTTTCAACAAGGAAGTCTCTGTAGCCAATCAGATGCCTCCCTCGTTTTCAGCCAATCACGTGACTGCTGTGACTGGGTTTTTACGTCGGTGCCGTTTACTACTTTAACGGCACCGATAATCCCAAAACCCAGTCGAAACTAGATGGAAAAAGTGTGTAGCTAAACGTGACGCAGCATTTACTTCTTCACCACCTAGAGATTGTTATGTACGATCATTCAAAAAACCATGTTCTTTCCGATAGAGTAGACATTTGACAGAGAACCGGGAGGCTCGGAGGCTGGACTCAGAGGTCGGAACTGCAGCCATGTGATTGGCTGAAAACGAGGGAGGCATCTGATTGGCTACAGAGAGTTCCTTGTTGAAAAAAATGCATTTGTGAATCTAGCGACGTCAGGAGACTCTCAAAAATCCACACATAAATACAGACCAGTTCACGCACAAATGCAAATAAGTTCACAAATGAAAAACGTCTTGTAAATACAAGTTTAACAGTTTGTATATAAATGTATCAACATCCAAATACATTGTGATGAAAATTGCAAATATTTTTTAAATTAATATATTTATGGATTTATATTAAATTTATTTAAAACAAGGTACATTTGTGTATGGATCAGAAATGTGTTTGTGAAACTTATTTTTGTTTATGGATTTATTTTACATTTATACATACCGATATCCATTTATGTGTGCATTGAAATGTATTTCTGAGAAGAGAGTAATTTATATATAAATCAGAAAACACATTTGTGAATCCTTCTCTGTGCATTCATTATTAATGAGACTGTTCTGACCCCATAAATGGGGACGTACGTACAAGTGAGCGTCTCATTGTCATCCGGGTATTCTGTCGAGATGGTCATGGCGGAGGGTACTGCAGTTCTCAGGAGGAATCGGCCTGGAACCAAAGCAAAGGTGGGTTTATTTAGGTCCGACACATTTATATGGGACCGAACTAGGCTTATGAGTGCTGTGTTTTATTTCAAAACGTTTGTTTCCTGGCGCACTGATCCTGTACAAGTGGACCTCGGACTACAGGGTTTGGCCTGGGACTGGCCATTAGACTGCGAATCCTCTATTTCCTCAACGAGTTGTTTGGTCCTAGGCTGACGTATTTGATTTTGTTCTTATTTACAAGACGGCTCGTACTTTTCTTTTGAGTAGCCTCAATGTCATTGGAAAATAAAAAAGGCGATTCTATCTAGGGCAAATGGTAGTAGCGGATGCTTGGTGCCATATCATCGCTAAATGCTAACGCTAAATGCGATGGCACATCTTTCTTACGAAGCAGGTTAACTTGGTCCACTGTTAACGCCGTAGTCCCCAGGTAACGTCTTACAATCAACTGTTATTATCGGTCTTGGCTTTTCCACATTTGCCCTTATTATAACGGGAGATGACGCCTGCCACCAGGTAGATGTCCAGGCTAGCCTCTGTTGACGTTATCCAAGAATCTTCAGCAAGATTGTACCAACTTTCTCATTGTATGACTGCTCTAAGTTGTCATTGTTTTAATATCTAGGATTTCTACAACTGGCCCGATGAATCCTTTGAAGAGATGGACAGCACGCTCGCTGTCCAACAGGTGTGTGTGTGTGTGTGTGTGTGTGTGTGTGTGTTTGTGTGTGTGTGTGTGTGTGTGTGTGTGCGTGTGCGTGTGCGTCCAAATCCTCACAACCATTGTGAATCATATTTGGGAGATTGAATAGGATTGTGTTAAACAATCTGTAGTTAGTGTTGAAAATGGAACATTTGTGTTGACCTAGGCCCTTCTTCACTGTTACAGTACATCCAGCAGAATATCCGGTCGGACTGTTCTAACATCGACAAGATCCTGGAGCCTCCAGAGGGACAGGACGAGGGGGTCTGGAAGTATGAGCATCTCCGGTCAGTGAAAGGGAATTACCATGAAACGTTTGCCACACAAGTTGTGATTTTGTCTATCTGAATTTATTGTACTATATTGTTTTGTATGTTTATTCCCGTTGGCCCATCTCAATTGCAGGCAATTCTGCCTAGAGCTCAATGGACTAGCTGTCAAACTGCAGGTTGGTGTATTTTTCATGTCGGTGCTTCAACATTATAGATTGAGATTTACGGCATATTTTAAACATGCATACTGTTAAATTCCCTCAGAGCGAGTGTCACCCAGAGACCTGCACCCAGATGACAGCCACCGAACAGTGGATCTTTCTATGTGCTGCTCACAAAACTCCCAAAGAGGTGAGCTTCTTTCCCAACCCCACCCCTTGATTACATTGAAAGTGTTTCCATGTTACTTAAATATATACATTATATATGTGTGTTTGTGTATATTTATTTATTCATTTAAAAGGGACAATGTACATCAATCGACATGTCCATTGCATAGGACATGTAAATGTACCAGATTTAGTTATACAAACTATTTTACATCTGTAGTCCCTATATGCCATATCGGCGATAAAATTAATATTGTTGGGTAAGTTGTGTCATATACAGCCAGAGCTGTCTTTACTATCCTAACCGTTCAGACTGTATATATTAATGATTAAGGGGTAGCAAGTGTTGCTCGGGTGTTCGGCACCCAAACAAAGACACCTGGGTTCGATCCCAATTGTGTGCAGCCTCCCTCTTGCCCCCCTTGAGCAGAATGTGTAACCCCCACCTGCTCCTCAATGACTTTGGGACTCGATGAAATGACTGTGTTGCTTTGGATAAGAGTGTCTGCTGAACGGCTCAATAGTAATTTGTTTTTCATCCACCATCCCCTCGGTGGTGTCCTCAGTGCCCTGCCATCGACTACACCAGGCACACGCTGGATGGAGCTGCCTGCCTACTCAACAGCAACAAATACTTTCCAAGCAGGTCAGTCTCCACTGGCCCCCACACATCCAACCAACGTCCCTCAGTGTCTGACTGGCATGACATTGCTTTTAATATAAATGCATGCTAGTTGTGCCCGTTTATACTTTTGGAAGGTAAGACATCATCGTCGATAGGGGACGAAATATTACATACAACGGTAAAAAAATGAAATGTTAACATGACCTTTGACCTCCAGGGTTAGCATCAAGGAGTCATCTGTGGCCAAGCTGGGCTCCGTGTGCCGCCGCATCTATAGGATATTCTCGCACGCATACTTCCACCATCGCCAGATATTTGACAAGTATGAGGTAAGTGTCCCCTGGGAAAAGAGCTGTTGATTCACCAACATTTTGGAGAATGTTGGTGAATTGATTTGAAGTTGGGAAAAGTATAAAGTACGATCCATCACTGAAAGGGAATCACGCTCTGTGCATATTTGATCCACATTACTTCATTGTGGCCATTGTAACATAAACACCTATCTTATTCGATGACTTGGTCACCACCTCAAGCTCACAACTACCGATAGCCGACGTTATCCCACTATAAACCCTGTTGTGCCGGCAGAACGAAACCTTCCTATGTCACCGCTTCACACGCTTTGTGATGAAGTACAACCTGATGTCCAAAGACAACCTGATTGTGCCCATCCTGGAGGAGGAGGAGGGGGCTCAGAACACCTCGTCCGCTGGGGAGAGCGAGGCCTAGAGGACCCCCACGCTGCTGCAACAAGGGAGTCGCGTGCACGCGCATTTGTTCATAGTTACATGTTATAAATGACACGCACTACAGATATACCGCACACACATCTCATAAATATATATATATCCCACTACACATTACACACGCACAACAACAAATCTGTACATTACATACAACAGGAGCGCAGAGTGAGCTCCATGTCGACTATAGCGCCTGTGTGGCTCTCAGGACACAGGGGTGTATGCGTGTTCAATTCTTCCATCCTATGGAAGAACCGGGATAATTGGAACATCCCATTTGTACCTCTGTCCGAGCAGGCTATAGCAGTGTCTAAATCTGACGGGACAGGGTCGCATTCACGGCTCATACTCACACTAGCCTGGATAGACATTTGCGGGCAGCTGGATTTACATTACCCATGCGTTAAAGATGGGTTTATCTACTGCTGACTAAGGCGCACACACATACTTACACCATGAAATACTTGTATATAATGCCCCCCCAAACTCCTGTTTCTTTTGAATAAAGAATGTTTTCCGATCCTTGAAATGTTTTTGTTTGTCATATCACGTCTCTATTTGCTTGTGTTGCCTACCAGATGTTTAAGGGTGGCCTTACTGTACACATACAGTAAGTGTGGCCTGTGTTGTAGTGGGAGCAAAAAAGGAATCTAGTTTTGTATGTTAGCAGTCTGTTGTGCTATTTCTCTTATGTGGCTTTTGAAATCCTTTGTAGAGAATCTTGAGCAAGGCTTGTTGGTTCGATCCTGGTTTTGTGACATGCCCACATTATAAATATTGTAAGTGCGTCCCTTGCCGCTACATTATTAAGACGTTATTTGACTGGTTGAAAAACAATATGAAATGGATGACAGTGAAAGGGTTAGCCTGACCCCTAACCCAGACTGATGAATGGTGATGAGATGGAGACACATTCAAGTATAGGAGCACAACCGTCCTTCGCTTCCCCCCCCCCCCCCCTTTCATAATTAAGTTATTTTGTGGGAGAAGCGTTGTCTTGGCTACCCACTTTTTATTTTTTTTTAAATGGACAACAAATTTTGTTACTGTTGACATTGACATGTCTGTTAATAAAAAACCGTTACCCAGCTTTTTGTGATTGTTCTTCCCCTCAGGGAAAGGTTGTGAAATATGCTGCAGCTGTTTAATTTGAATCAATGAACTCCAGGCCATCCATGGAAATATTTTGGAAGAATAATTTCAGATTTATACATTATAAAGACACACATTCTCATCTATAAAATGTACTTTGGGGAAAGAACTGCTAAAACATGGGGTAAAGCATTTTTTTAATACAGTAAAATTAGGCAAAATAAAGACTTGCAACTTCCCAAAAAGAAAGATGGGGAATAATAATACTGCAATCAGGTAATTCCTGAAAAGGACGGATACTGAATAAAGAAATACGGCAAAAGACAACCCAGTAACAAAATACTTGCGTCATATTCGTTCTTACAACATGTCGGCCTTCAACATACACACAGCAGTATGCAGCCCTATCGTAGGAGTCTGATTTGCTTTCTCTGCATTAAAGGGTGGGCAGTTCAATCAACACTCTTTGAAATACCAGATTCAGTAATGAAGCTGTGGACCAATGAGTGTTTCCAGCAACATGGCAATGTGAAACATTGAGCAGCGATCTACAGAAGTGTCCAAGGAAAGCGATAAGCACGTTGGAGATATAATCCTAGATTTTTGTGTACATCAGTGAACCAGTGTCAAAACATATCAATGAAGGTCTGACTCCCATCGGCCACCAACGAAATATCCCAAAACCGGTTGCCCAGCAGAGATTTTCAGTGTATGTTCGAACGAATACGACATCACTAATTCAGTAATACACCTAATCCAGTCAACTACTGCTCCCCCTTCAAAATATCTTTGTAACAACTCATACCAAGATGGATAAATGTTATTTGCTTTGAACACCCAGGACCCAGTTATACTTGATCAGGGCTACCCTGAATAAGTACGGCGATTCTGCACCATCTTAGGTTGGAACAGACATTACAGAAATGTAAGATCAGAAGATAAATAGTTAGGTCTGAATGTTTTCAGACTTCAATGATCGGTTAGCAGATGTAGAAGCCCCATAGAAAAAACAACAACATATAAACCATGTTAAAATAAACAGCAAAGAAAACAGTGAAGATATGTGGTCAAGAACTGCTCTGGTAACTGCAGTTAAAGGTAATGCTGTGGCGACTCTCCAGGTGACCACCACCATGCCATGAAAGTGTTTTTCCCCAAAGACCGGCCTGTGAGATGTGTCTATCTTTGTGTGAACATCCCAAAATAAACAAACATCGACACGCGTTTACCTTAAAGTGAATGAGAACGGCTGAGAAGGTTGAAAAGGCTCTTGCATCTTAACGTCGTTAGCCATCTGCTAACCATCATCCCGAACGATGGTTTGCACATAATGTTTAAACATAGGTCTATATGCAAGTAATACAATGTACACAATTATGGCTTCAGTAAACACACACACACACACACACACACAAAGTGCCAAGTTCACGTCCCTCTATGTTAAAGTTTCTGTTAAAGGGAAGGAGGTTAAAACTGTGGAGGGGAACAAATATATTTTCCTAGCACCTAACAGGCCTATCATCGATCATTGTGCTGATAAAGACTTTCTGATGAGTATTCAATTGAGGTGTAGAGCTACTGGGAGGAACAACATGATCCGTTCTCACAACCAATCCATTTCCGCCCTTGAACGATCCCTCCAGCTCCTCCTATAATCCAGTACGTAGTCCTAGGTTTTCAGTCGGGGACAGAGGGGTCCGTAGGCGGAGGAGGGCTCCGTCTGTCCATCCGTCCGTCCGTCCGTCCGTCCGGGTAGTGTTTTTTCAGCTGCTTTTACATGCAGGTGACCTCCGCCTTGCCCTCCTCCTGCTCGAAGCCCCCTTCCTCCAGGTGGGACAGGGTACTGGAGTACCCGCCGCCAAACACCGGGAAGCCCCCGATGCCCCCCGCGGTGGGAGACAGCTCCATGGGGGGGAGGGGGCTCTCCGCTCCCAGGCTGATGGAGGGGCTGGAGACTGAGACCCGCGCCGGCAAGGTCTGGGGACGGAGAGGAACCCAGGTAGGAAAAGTGAGTGGAGAGTGGTTTAAGAAGGTCAGATGTATGTGTTAGGAAGGGATTTCCACAGACATATCAATATCAATATCATAAACCGGGTATGGTATGAATTCCACCTCTAGCACTTTGATCATCGCAGGCGATTGGCCATCCATATTATAAAGCAGCGAGCATTCATATCTGAAAGGATTGCTCTGTGCCCCGATATTCTCAGCAAGGTAATCTAGCATTAAGCAAACAATCTTAAAGAGACTATAGGCCATCCAGTCCAATATTAAAAGACAACAAATTATAATTTAGAGAAGATCTGCAAAGCATACATATCTGAGCGGTTCCCACTGCTTCCCGGTGACCAAATTGGATTATGCAAATGTTCAGCCTTCAGCCCTCTCCCTCCCTATATCGTATTTCCATTTATTCACCCATATATTATGACTCATTTAACGTCCAAGATTATATCCCCTGCCACAGTGCTATTCAAAATTGTCCCACAGAGGGCAGTATCGTAACTTTTGCTTTGCACTGGGACTTGCGCATCTCACCAGCAGGGGGCCATAACAATGACCCATTGAGCTCATGTCGAGGACAAAATGCCATCCCTGCTTACCTGGCTCTTCTTCTGCCCGGCTGGCTGGCCTCTGACTGGCCTCTGGAGGAACACCACCTGCTTGGTAGCCAGGTTCCCATCGCTGGAAGAGGAGACGGAGCAAAGGCCAGTTTGCATACATATATATTTTTTATTTGTTGATTATTTGACTTTTCTCTACTAAGGAAGAGGTCAGGCAACTCGTTTGAAAGAGGCCTGATAGCAGCTCAAATGATCAAATGACACACAAAGAATACATGGAAAAGGCATATGAAAAACATATGACCAACAACCAGAGGTTATTTATCCAGATAGTTAGAGAGAGAGCAAGAGAAAGACCGCTGGTGTGCATGCGAGACACAACTGTTTACCTGTCATGTCGGATAATCGGTGTGGGAAGCACACACGTGAGCAGCCACCCGAACTCGGCCAGCGTGTGAAGAAGGGGCCCGTAGTCCGTTTTCACATGGGACCCCTGAGCACACAAACACACACACACACGCGCGCACACACACACTTTAGGCCAAGTACAAGTTCTCCTCATACTGCAGCAGGTTTCACTACAACTCCCCCACACCTACATGCATTCTCTCTATTCTCAACACCGCTTCCCGAGAGCCAATGTCTGTTGAAATGGGACCTCGTTATCATTGTTGTTCCGACTACAAGAGCTTTGTTGTTATTTTTTTACATAATGAAGACTGTTCTTTGCACTGTATTAGCAAATAACATAATAAATGAAGGAAACAAGAAGAAGAGATTAACATTTGACAAAAATAAATGTGAGAACACAATCCGTTTTTCATCTGGGTTCATTAAGAGCTGAAGACATTGTAGAATAACACATTGCTCACCATAGTTTTGTTTAATATTCTGCTATTGCAACTTTTCCAAACAGGCCCCATTCATCCCAATTGAATAACTGTGATGAACACAGTTCTACCAGATACTACACTCAACAGGCCGGTTGTGCGTTCCATTCATAACACAAACCCGTCATTTCATTAACGGTCCACCTCGGATCAGCAGCATGAAGCACTACCACCGTCATGCAGACAGCCAATCCCGTGCTCCCATACTAACCTCTATGACGGTCCACTGCTCCACCACGATGGTGTCATTGGCGGGGGGGCAGGTGCTTCTTTCCTCATAGACAAACAACCCCTCCATAGACCTGGGGACGGGCTCGCCTGACACACACACACACACACACACTTAGGCATTGTAGGATCATCCATGCACAGAGAACTACGCGGGACTTGCGCTTCAAGTGTGCCACTGGGATGGCCATGAACTAGATCTGAGAACTAGGCCAAGTCATTTGTGTGCACGTGCGTCTGTGTGTGCACATGTGTGTGTGTGCGTGTGTGTATGCAAGTCTGTCTTTCGGTGCATTTGTGTGAGTGTATAGTTCCAATTTGCGACAGACTTTGGTTTGTATGTATGTGTAGAAACCGATATGTATGGGTTCTGCCTTCAGTGTAGAGACTAGCAGAGTTGCGTAACAACAAGACTTGTACAACATCCATACAAATCTTTTGGATGATTTAGGATGCTCTAGTAGCCGATGGATGTCTGCCAGTCAGCAGTGGAAGAGGAAATGAGGTCGCAGAGGTTCAAATGAGAGTTCTATAAATAGACAGTCAAAAGGGCCCCGTAGCCAAAACAGGAAGTGGATAAGCAATTTCTATGAATGCATTTGTGGATGTGTACATGTGGGTGCCATGACCGACTGAACTGGGTCAGAATGGAGTACAAAACAGTTTTGGGACAAAATTTGGTGAGAGCCCCCTACTGGTGTCGACAACCTATGAGCTGTTTGATCTGCTGTATTGAAAACGTTTTTTATTGTATTCATTTCCACAGAGTGACCGAGTCTCATAGAGCAAACAAGGGACTGACTCAGTCCCTTTAAGCAAACCAACAACATTTAACATGTGCTGGAAAAAGTGAACATCTTAAATCCTGAATGAGGTACACGGTTTCTAGGGTAGTACCTTTGGGCTTGTCCCAGTAGACGAATGAGTCAACCAATGACCAGCCTTTGCGGTAGTAGGCGGCAGTTAGCTCCAGCCAATCGGCCTCCAGAGCGCTGACCACTTGACCCTTCCTGGAGACCCGCATGGACAGTGCCCCCTGGTGGTACTGACACGCCAGCGAGTCCAGAGGTGCGCAGCCCGCCGCCCAAGAGTGGAAAAACACCAACAGTCTCAGGTCTGGGGAGGGAGAGAGGGGATGGAGAAATAATTATTTGTTTTCACATCAACACATGAACCGCACAGTTGAGTGACGAAGCCCAACCTAGCACTACCCTGGCTGTAGCAAACAGCTCGGATTAGTAAACAGCTCGGACATATTCCACTTTGGTTGACGCTGACCTCCCTGATCCAATTAGATTACAGCTTTGTTTGACGCTCTTAAACCAACAGAATTCAATTTGTAAACCTATATACAGGTTTTAAAGATTAAAGCAATGAACTCTCGTACCAACTCCTTATGTGTTGATTGACTATAAAAGCAGCTGCCTCCTCAAGAGTACAGTACAGTGTATTCATCTAAAGCAGGGGTGCCCAACCAGTCGATCGCGGTCTACAAGTAGATCGCCGACAGATCCCAAGTCGATCGCGAGGGGTGAAGAAAAAAAAAAGAAAAACATTTTTTTTTTTTTTAATAAAATAAAATTTGCGCAGGACATATACGCGCGGTAGCGCATGCGCTGTTAACAGCAGTTGAAAGCCGTCAACAGTAGTTACACACTCCTAAACATTGGCATGGATGAGGGGAAACGAGCTAAGACCTACCATTTTCACCCTGAGTGGGAGGAAGATTATTGATTATCGTTGAGAAGGTGCCGTGCGCAGACGGAATGAAACCCCCCCCCCCCCCCCCCCCCCCCGCTTAAAGGTAAGTTTGCTGGTAGATCTCGGGAGGTTGGCTACTTGAAAAGTAGATCTTGGGTCAAAAAAGGTTGGGCACCCCTGATCTAAAGCATCAGGTTAAAAAGGTTCAACACAAGGTTTAAAAAGATGCGTTAAATGTAGAAGGTTTGGTTCATAACAAAGCTGGAGAAGGGGCAGTGGATTGGAGAGGAGAGGAGGAGTGGAGGAGAGAGGAGAGGAGAGGAGGAGTGGATTGGAGGGGAGAGGAGAGGAGGAGTGGAGGGAGAGAAGAGGAGGGGAGGAGTGGAGGGAGAGGAGTGGAGGGGAGAGGAGTGGAGGACTGGACCCCTCACCGGGGCTGTAGCTGTTCTCCTCCACCTCCCGGTCGCCGGGCGGGGTACTGGGCGGGGTGTGCGGCGGTGAGCGACAGCCGTGCTTGGGACTGCCCACCCTGCCGGTGCCCCCGCCGCTCATCTGCTGGAGCACCGAGCACACGAACCGAACGCCCCCCCGGGAACTGCTGTTCACCTGCCGCCGGGGACACACACGCACCACGCTTTTACAATCATTATCCTCCTCAAATGGCAATGGTTGAATCATTTTCTCTGTCTAGAAAAGGTTAAGTTCATATGAAGCAGAGCTGACATTTGATTTCACTTGGTTTAAATAACTGTAGTTCTGCGTTCATTTCAAAACGGAGTGTGTGTGTGTGTGTGTGTGTGTGTGTGTGTGTGTGTGTGTGTGTGTGTGTGTGTGTGTGTGTGTGTGTGTGTGTGTGTGTGTGTGTGTGTGTGTGTGTGTGTGTTACTGACTCTGTCGATGAGGGCTCGGACGGTGTCGCCGGTCAGAGAATCTCCCGGTAGCGGCCATTCCTCCACCCTCAGCATGGGCACACTGTGACACAAAGACATCGGCTGCAAACTGACACACACACACACACACACACACACACACACACACACACACACACACACACACACACACACACACACACACACACACACACACACACACACACACACACACACACACACACACACTTCAATTAGCAAAACTGATGAGCAATGACGAATGACATTTACATAGTTAATCACTTGGATTGATAATTAAAAAGGGGCTGATTTAATTTGTTGAATTGCGTGATTCTAAAAAGCCTCCCCAGCTGTGGCTGGTTCATAGTTCAGTTGTAATCGTTGCGTTGCAGACAGTGAGGACATCAATCATTTACATGCCCAGCGTGAGGCGTCTGCCAGCTTCCTCCCAGCATTTAAGCAGGAGAACAGTTGACACTTGAAAACCATTCAACCCTGTGCCTAAATTGTTTATTAGGCCTCTCAACCGTTTTTTAGCTCCTGCCTTAATGCTTGGTGGTTCAAGGCGTGGTGTGTTTTGCAGCGTTTGTGTAAGAAAGTGTAATAAGAATTGTATTCATAAAAAATGCATCCGAATACCTAAGAGGGGTTTAAATGTCCACTCATATGGAGCTCCACTTTTCTTTTCTTTTTTTTTGTGTTACAGACAGACGTCCAAATCTTGGCTCTCATGAATATGACATTCATCTTCATTGGACGCCGACAGGCCTCTGACTGTTGTCAGGGTACATTTCTAGCCAATGGCAATCCTTGGTTATGGCCTGCTGGCACAGCAACCAGGCCGAGCCAAAACACTGTGAGAGGGGTTCCCCTAACGCCACTATGACCACCCACTGGTTGTCCACATTAAATATAAAGCAGTCTTCATCCATCTTTCATCTACTTACCAGAAAGATGGAGTGTATGTCTAGGTGAGCAGTAGTGTGTGTGTGTGTGTGTGTGTGTGTGTGTGTGTGTGTGTGTGTGTGTGTGTGTGTGTGTGTGTGTGTGTGTGTGTGTGTGTGTGTGTGTGTGTGTGTGTGTGTGTCTGTATCTGCATGCATGTCTGCATGGGTTGTCTGTGCATTAATTTAACCACACATCCATGCCTGCACGGTGCAAGTCCATCCTCATGCGGGCAATAAATTCACGTTTGGTAGCGACCGGCTGTCGCTGGGGCGCCATAGGGCTCTGTAGGGAGGCCATAGTCGCACCAACCTGGGTTTGGGCCGTGCCAGGATGGCGCGGTACAGCAGGCTGAAGGGCAGGGAGCGGCTGCGTCCCACGGAGAGGATGATGGGGTGCAGGGTGGTCAGGACGTAGCCCTGGGTGTAGTAGGGCTGCAGGGCCTGGGGCAGCTCGCACAGAGAGGACACATACTGCACCGTGGGGCGGCTGCCTGGGTAGAGGGAGGCAGGGGCAGGGGTTAGTGAGGATATACAGTGACTGGAGATCAGTGTGGGGCAATTAAGTCTGAACAAAATAAATCGATTCTTATTAATCATCAACTATATGGAAAGAATGAACAACAGGGTGTTATCGCCACGTCATCCGAATTGATTATTCCTTTGCGGTGCTTTGAGCATGTTGTTTTTATGTTGTCAAGGAAACATCTGTTGTGTAGTCATGTTTGACTGTTGCTTTAAATGTTGGAATTGGAGCTGTTGAAAGGCAGAGGTTTGCCGTTATTAAAAAATAATGCACAGCATTGGAACGTCATTGACCAATCAGAATCAAGTATTCAAACATGCTGTGGTATATTGGTTGAAAGCCTAATCTATAGTATACATACAGATATTATCTGCTGCATATCAAATAATTGGCATAGCTTTAAAGCCAAATGGGGATGTTGGAATGGGCGAACTTAATCAGTAATGAGACAGATGAGTGTTTTATCTAATGATCACACACACACACACACACACACACACACACACACACACACACACACACACACACACACACACACACACACACACACACACACACACACACACACACACACACACACACACACACACACACACACACGTTTTGTTAGTGAGGAATGCCGATTATGGACACATTCCATTCATTCAGCCTCAGACTGAACAAGAGCTGCACATCAACACGATGACATCATGAGACCACATCCTAGAGGCCCCCCTCTATTACCCCTTAACTTCCATTAATCAGGGACTAGGCAGATAAACTAGCTCCACAATCACTTAAAATTTTGCATATAAATACAGAGTAATGGAGTCATTTGGTAAGGCAATCAACTTATGTTCTTGCATATAAATTTGTTATGTAGTTAGTATTTAAATGCTTTAGAACTTAGTATTGAAAAAGTATTTAATGTGTACCAATTGTCATATTTTGTCCCTATTAACAAAGCAGCGTAGTGGGACAGACAACACACTGTAACGATTTAAAAGGACAAACAACGCAGGTATTGGCCCTCTACTGATGCATTACTGTCCTTCATCCTTCCATCTCTCTACAACTACATGATATCTAAAGGGGAAGGAAAACCAAATAAGTTTTCTCTCAGTTGAAACCCATTCTATTTCAGGCTCACAAAGTGTTGGTGAACAGTCTTTTATGTTGGGCAAAAATATATAAATTGTTGAACTGGGGGACATTCTCTTTTTCGGTAACTCCCAAGCTGGGAGTTCTCCTGCTAAATCAGGCGGGGGTTACCTTTACCCTTTAACATGCCTAGTAGTAAAGCGCTACTTTCAAGTTTCAACTGAGCTAGAATTACACTAATTAACACGTCATTATTAGCACCTATGTGGACTGTGCAGAGAGGTTGACACGGCACAGCAGTCACAGGTGCAGCTCGTAACATTATTTATGTCCTTGACTCATGTGCCGAAAAAGTCACCAAACGAGTAGACTTGCTTGTTCTCTTTCGGTCCTTAATGAGGCAGTAAGGTTACCGTTAGGAGCTGCAGCTGGATTTACTCAGCCGAGACTTTGGCCTCACTGTATTATTACTTCCTGTTTTCGTACTTATCCTTTCCTTCCTCCATGTGTTCATGTCTAGATAAATAGTGAAAAAATAAATAAGAATAATTCTTGTGTGTTACTTTTCAACTCTTACATTGCCTTGAATATACAATTACACTCAACTCCGTGTAGCCGCAAGTTAGTCTGAGACATATTGGAAGTCAATTCCAAGGACAAACAACACGTTTAATTGAGGTGACTGTATTATTGCACAAACGTCTCAGGCATCATTCGGTGGATAACTTGGTTGCCTGCAGTATTCCCATCCCACCACACTACCCGAGTCGCCCCACCCCTGCATGTTCGAACCCAGTTATATCTTTAGCAACGAGTCAGGCGTTATCATCAGCCATCAGTACCTCCTGCACACGCGTGACTGCGTCGCCAAAATCAACACTAAACGATGTGACTTTGCAATCTCAATGGGTTAGTGATGCCGCCATCCACCGCACAGACCGGAGGTGTGATTCTCCATGACACAACCATTAAGCCATGAAAGCATGCGAGGCAAGAAAACCCTGTGCCACATGTTACATAAAGATTGTATATAAAAACTCACTGTATTTTTAGGCCTGTTTGCCCAGCCTCCTGAGTGATGTGGTTTGGCTGTGATGTTCGGCGCCCAGATGAAGGCGTGGTTGTGAAACGAGCCCAGATACACATCTATATGTTCTCCTTGTGAGTGGTAACAAAGATTTATAAATTTATATGTTCATTTTTGCGTCGGTCGGATACCGTTGAGATTGTGGGTCAACAGGATATTGTGACACAAACGCAAGCAGGCGTTTTCATGCATCTTAATAAATATTCAGGCGCGATCCAAGAAGCCCAGTAGAGTAAGAGCCCTGTTTGTGGTGTTTGCTGCTCATTCTCAAGGCCCTGGCCAGGAATCTCTGTGAGCAACACCGCGTTTCCTGTGACCACAAAGAGCGGCTATTCACAGAGGAGCTGGATCACTGCCACATTTCTGCTTGTGAGAAACAAGGGTGACGGGTGGGGTGGTGGGGGAGGAGGGGAGGACTTTCGGTGGGGTGCGGTAAGGACTAAGGACATAAAACATACTTAGCACATTCCCAGCCTAAAAAAAGGAAACGCACTTGAAAACAAAACATTTGGAAAAAAAAAGATGAGAAAAGGCGTGTGAGTGAGGGAGGAGAGAGGGATGGATGGGATGGGGGGGGTCTCTATGCCACCCCACATTTTCCTCAACACAGCTGAGACGGTACACAGATGAGAGCAGTACCATCTCACTGGCTCAAATGGAGGACTGTAGTCAGATCACAAAAAGAAGAAAATCCATAGAGCAGAGAACAAAACAGAGCTACTGAAAAAGTAAAACTAAACACACAAACAAGATATTACTTGCTCGTCGCTGAGGTTCAACTCAAAGCTTGCTAATGCATTCACTAAAGTACATTTTATAAAACCAGCACTCGATTTTATGATTTTTATGATCCAGTTGGCCGCCTGTCAATCCAGTGTGCGCTTGGTTATTTAATTTTCTTTGACATCTTTGGATGTTTAGAATGTCAATGTGTGTGTGTGTGTGTGTGTGTGTGTGTGTGTGTGTGTGTGTGTGTGTGTGTGTGTGTGTGTGTGTGTGTGTGTGTGTGTGTGTGTGTGTGTCCCCCAAGAGAACCATATCTTCGCGGCTATTTAGACACATACTGCACACCTCTGATCGAGGCCTTTGTGAAGGGATATATTCCCCCCCTGCTATCGGTCACACTGAGGCCTCTGTGTGATGGCTATATGTGGTTGAAAGACTGGGGACCGTGGGGGGAGGAAGAGGGAATAACGGAGACTGAGGTGGTGTTCACAGTCAGTGGTGGTGATGGAGGAGAGGGAGAGGGGTGGGGGGGTGGAGGAGGAGAGGGGAGGGGGTTGAGTACGGGGTTCATGGCAGTGCCAGTGAAAGACTGTACTAAAGGGAAAGTCTTTCATTTTCTCAAAGAAAATACTAAGAGGATGGAGAGACAAACTAAGCTACGACAAATAAGAATCCAGAGAGAGACAGAGAGACAGAGAGACGGAGGGAGAAGGAATGGAGAATAGTGGTGCTTTACAAAATTGAGTTTATGAGCCAGAAAGCCCATGTGTGAAAGAGAGTGCTTGTGGAAGTGTGAAAAAAGAGAAGGCTGCTTGGCAACGGGGGAATGAGTGACAGTGACACCACTAGTGAAGAAATGAATGAGGCGGGATCTGAAAGGGAGCAAGAGACCAGAAAAGTCCAGGGAAAATAATGGAAATACAGCAGACAGAGGCCTTTAACACAGAGATGAGAGATGAGGTGATATGGTCTGGCGTGAGAGAGTGAGACACTGTGTGGGATATTTCTTTACCACTGTGTGGTAACATCATACCAAGGTGCCCTACAAATATAATCCTTCAAAATGAATATATTTGTTTTTAAATCACATAAAATCCAATAGATTTTCAGATTAGACAGAGACTATGGCAGATGGCAATGTGTGTGATTGAAATTAATACAGATTATGGGGGAATAGAGAAATATACTGCACCAAGCCAGAGGGGCTTAGATGATAAGGCGTCAGTGGTAGACGCATTGTTTTTGTCTTCAAATGTTGGCCTGAATTTGATCTGAAATTTGTCCATTCCCGATCCTCACTCCCCAACGGATAATGAGCACACATCACTTCTTATAAAGCCCTCTCACCCCACACGTACAGTCCCGGACTCTCGTTTCATTCACCCAGTGCTTTGCCCCCGTTTCAATGCTTCATTTACCCTCCATCTCCTCAGCGAGTTCAGTGAGTCCAGCCATGCCACTTCTACACCGAGGGGCTGAATTACAGGCTCGCTTCCAACCGCCACCCTGTCTGGTGGGTTGAGGCCGTTGGTCTAGCTAGGTTCATGCCCATTAGTCCAATACACAAATTATATCCAAACCAATGGATACCTCACAAGTTTGCCCCGTTGTGGCTGATTAACTTAAAAGATATCTCTTGAGGAGATCCAACTTTTACTTGTTTACAGAGTTTGGTAACGGCTTAAACCAATCAATCAATATCACTGAAAGCAAGAAGCCTGCTCACAGGAAGCTAGCGTTCTCACTCAAAGACACCGTGTGTTATGGGCCATGGGCCTTGGACCCGGCTTGCAGTAATGACTTCAGGTGGAAGTCTCGGCCATTAGGTTCTTTGATGTGCCGCCGGCCCCCTGCTCCCAGCCCTCCATGCTCTGCTACGAGGGCCTGGACCAGCCATGGGCCAGTGAAGGAGGCCCCACTGAACCAGGTACTACACGCTACAAGGCACAGCAGGCCGAGTTGGGCGGGGGGGGGGGGGGGGATTCAGTCCGTGTGTGAATGAGAGCTTGCCCTCCATCATTTCAATGGTAGGGAAGTGTGTGTTTGACAAGTTTATTTTCGACGGGGGTTGTCTAGACTTCCATAACTGCGGTCCCCTCGGTCTCAATAGTGGGGATGTGAAGGCCCACGGAGACACCAGTGGTGTTTTACTGCTGTGCAGCTGCATGATTGCCCACAGTGCTAGTTAATGATCCTGAATAGCCCGAGGAGAACCAAGGCAGCCATCGGGTCTTAAAGTCCCTTTGTGTTGGTAATTGTGTTGAAGCATTGAACAATAGGACACTGTTTGCCGACTGGTTAAAATAGGCCACTTTCATTTCTCCATCTCACTTGTTTCCAAATTTAGACCATTTCTACAAGTCTCAGGGCAGCCGAGTCCATCACTTTCGTTTCCAAGGTTATAGAACTTGCATTCTACCATGTTGTAAACCGGTCATATTTAATACTCCCTTGAGTGTTATCCCTATCTGGCAGAGTGGTAAAGGTCTCAGAGAAGTTCCATCCCACTGGAATGCCGTGAAGAAGTTTATAAACAGATGTCCTCTTGACATTCCTGTGTGTTTGGTGAGTTTTAATAGGTATATAATAAACAGTCTCTCATCATGTGACAGTGGCAACCAAACGGGGAGTCTTAAAGGGCTGATGCTGACAGACTGTGTGAAGTAGAAGTGTGAAAATGAAGTGTGTTGGTGAGCAAACTAAGAGACAAGCTAAGAGTTTCACATTTAGTTAATCAGCAGTCGCTTTTATGTATTCTGCATTACCACTACTAAACCTGTAGACATTTGTATATTTGTATAAATGGTGTATCTTCTTAAATCTTGCTTATATGCTTAAAATGGGTAAGTTGCATTGGATCCAAGCCTCAATGTATAAATGACTACATTTGCGTACGTACACGCAATCTGAACAAGCAAAAAATAAATAAATAAAGCCAAATGCCCCCCAAAAAATTGAAAATTCTAAATAGAACCCAACTAAACAGCACTGCCAGGTGCTGTTTAGTTGGTGGGGTGGGGTGCCGTGCCACTTTCAGGGGGTAACCTTGCATAACAGCATCACAACACACTTGTTTGGTTGTGTCGCAGCATCTGCCACCCAGGTGCCCCTCAGGAATGCATGAGAGTCGAGACTGACCCATGTTTGTTAAATAACGGTCCAGCACCAACCGGGCTTGCAGCTTGATGTTACTTCCGGCTGTACACCAAGTCGTCCAGAAGTTGAACCAAGTTCTGGGGATTCAGAGCAGCCTATGGCACAATCTCACCCATCGTTTTGCAATACGAACATATCGGTTGAAATCAGTCAGTGAGATCTCACAAATGTTTTCCGAGCCGTGACACATCGACGTGTGCAACTAAAGAACGTAACAGTAAATCTGAGCACCCAACACGAAATAGAAGCAAAGGTTTCTGTGGACAAGTTGAGACACAGGACCGGACCAACACCAGACCACAGTGCTTATAAGAAGGGAGAGGCTGGCATGGCTGTGGTTATGTTTGGCTGCAGACTCTATGATGATTCATCCTCAAACTTCCAGTCTGACACAGGTGCAAATCTTAAAAATGATGCAGTCTGCTTCTGGAACTTCCTTAAACCACAGTACAGAGATGAGGGGAAGGGACCAGAATGACACACAATCAGGCCCCCAGACTGATGTAGGATGTTGAAAGCCCCTACACAAATAAGTTAACTTTTAATATAAAATATACAACGGCCTGTTTGAATTGTTTGTGATTCTCACTTGTTAGCTCTAGACAAATATTAATATTTAACCTCATGAATGAGCAGAGGCCTGCTGTTTACATGGGGGGAGCTCCCCATTCAATGAGCTAACGGCCGGTTGCTTCCAAATAGGTCAGTGGAAACCAGCAACAGATGAGCGGATTAGCCACAACAACATCTTGAGGATATCATGCATTTGCTGATTTAATTCAATTTTCAACAGCATGTGTGGTAGAGCATAGGGTAGCAGAGATTTCGACGTGCACATTCCCCATGGGATGTAGTGCAGCATGTCCCCGTGTGCATGTGAGTTCGTGCGTGTGCGACCACAGAAGATGGGCTGGTCGCGTAGGGAGGATAAAAACCCTAGTCTGACCTATTTTCAGATCGGCTGAATGAACTGTACGGTTGATAGGATATACAGTATGTACCTGCAGTAAGTCACATTTGGGAAAAGTGATTTAAGAACAAAACAATGTATTTTCATACCCTGAAGAATAAAGATTTAAAGGGCAGAGTTAGTTTACCGTGTTCACGTCTCAGAAGTCCAACTAGACAATGCAAAATATAACATTTTAATAAATATGATCATGGTTTACCTTCCAGACTGAAGTCGAGGAGCACATACTCGAACACGGTGTCTGTTTTGGTCTCGACTTGCGGTCTCTTCAGAGTGGAGTAGATCTTTCCGGGGCTGCTGTCCTCCGGGTCCTCTAGTTTTCTTAACCCGCAGCCCATAGCTTCCGTGGCGGGATGTCCAGCACACACACAACTGCACAGTAGGAGCACAACAGGAGTCCGTTCTGGCACAGAGCTCTGCCAAAGCGATCAAGTTAACGGGACCGCTCCATTCTCTGTAAATCCTTTCCAGTGGCTGCCGACAATCACCACTGATGCCAAACAAAAAACGCTTTTACTTATGAGTCAAATGTAGCTCCATGGCAGACGTGAAATTATGTTTCCGTCCAGTCTTTGCGCGGCTGAAACATGAACCAAATTCCTTTGAAAAAACTTTTGGGTAGAAGTTAGATAGTTGGGTCCACAGCGCGTTTTGGGAAGGGTCCTGAATACAACCCCTGATTAATTTACCGTAATGAACGAAACGGCGTTTCTTGTACACAGTAGCCTAAGAGCTAAATCCGGTCCAGATTTGAGCGATTTTGAATACAGAAAGAAGCAGTGCTGAAAGCGTGGCTGTGTTCATGAGGGAGGGAAGTGGGAGGAACCCCGGGGATGGGAGTGATTTGGGGAGCAAATCGCAAAAAGCCTGTTATCACATTAAGCGGTTAGTAGGCTCGTATTTAGAAGAATTTGAAATCTTTATTATGCATTAACTTAATTTGTATACATTTATTATTTCATCTTTGGCTCACTGATTTTTTTTTTCAAAATAAACAAAGCAATTTTTTTTTCTATGTGTTTATTATAGCTTAATATTCATTGATACATATTTTGTGAAGTGATTATTTTAATGGCAAGTTCATCAACATTCATTCAATCGAACAATCAATCAATCAAACAAGCAATCAATCAATCACTCGATGAACAAATCGATTAATCAATCCATTGGTCCTAGGTCTAATGTAGGTCTACTGATTTTTTTCATTCAGAAACCCCCTCAGAGATGTTTGTTTAAAGATAAAATATGTAACAAATTGTCTGTAATAAATTATACACTGATGAGATTAAGCGATCATGCTGAATCGAAACAATGGCCTCTCTGATAAGTCAGTATTTTCTTGAAAGGGAGACAGCTTAGAGCCCAGATCGACTTCAAGAGGATGCCATTTGAGCTGGTGTATAACTTGCAAAACATAATAAACAAATATAATAATTGCACTCGTCTCCAAATATAATGTTGCGCTCATCTCGTCTTGCGCTCTAGTACGTCTCGTGTCTTCAACCTGGCAACCCGCGTATGCTTCGAGGTCGGGGAGGAGCGGAGACAACTCTCCAATATTATGGATTTGGACTGCAGTACTCCTTTAAAACGCTCGTGGTAAATCGAACATATTGTAAGTTAGCTGTATTTTATTTTAGAGCATGCAATCACGCCATTGTGTCGAATTTGAGTCAGTCCCTAAAGACTTGAGTCCAAACAATTCCAGTAGCTGTAATGCTACAACTACTACTACTACTACTACTACTACTACTACTACTACTACTACTACTACTACTGCTACTACTACTACTGCAACAGCCTCTCTATATCCAGGACAGTGTGAGGAGGAAGTGGACCCCTCGCTGAAACACAAATGAGATCGACTTAATCACTCTGACAGCCTCCCTTCTCAAACACACACGCACACACACACACACACACACACACACACACACACACACACACACACACACACACACACACACACACACACACACACACACACACACACACACACACACACACACACAGAACCATCCATACTTATTCCTGACCTCCATCAAACTCCTTCCAAACTCCCTAATTTAACAGGTCAGCCGTGAATTGACTAGGCGGACAAAAACGAATGTCTTTCAGACACAAATGGGGAGCTATACATGTTTATAGAGTGTATTTGTCATGGGTGAGTATGAAGTATTATATCTTGAGATATTTTAATTTTGACTTTTTACTGGACACACACACATACACAGAAAAACACGCACACAATCTAGCAAAATAACACACACACACACACACACACACACACACACACACACACACACACACACACACACACACACACACACACACACACACACACACACACACTCACACACACATACACACACATACATTAATGCATTCAAAGTGTTGTGGAGGAAGGAAGGGTTAGAGTGACATCTCAAGCATGGCCAACAGTGGCAGCTGCATACCCATATACACAAATCTCCAGGTGCTGCCTGGTATACACACACACACACACACACACACACACACACACACACACACACACACACACACACACACACACACACACACACACACACACACACACACACACACACACACACACCCACCCACACCCAAATACACGTTTTCATACAATTTAATTCTCCACTGCATACTGCATTGACGGCCATTAAATTTAAATGACAAGTGATTGGAAATCACTTTCACCACATGACACACAATCTTAGACAAAACATGTAAATGTATTCTGTAAGAACACTTTTAACAAACTGGCTTGATAGAGAGCTTGTGACTCCATGAGAGAGAGAGAGAGAGAGAGAGAGAGAGAGAGAGAGAGAGAGAGAGAGAGAGAGAGAGAGAGAGAGAGAGAGAGAGAGAGAGAGAGAGAGAGAGAGAGAGAGAGAGAGAGAGAGAGAGCGAGAGAGAGAGAGAGAGAGAGAGAGAGGGAGAGGGAGGAGCGAGTGGAGGAGAGAGAAAAACAGAGGCGAGGAGGAGAGAGGGGGAGAGGGGAGGAAGAGAGAGCAAGAGAATGAGTTTGTGAGAGAGAGAGGTTTAGAGAGCGAGATAGTGAGTGAGTGAGTGAGTGAGTGAGTGAGTGAGTGAGTGAGTGAGTGAGTGAGTGAGTGAGTGAGTGAGTGTGTGAGTGAGTGATTGAAAGAGAGCGCAAAATACAATATTACAAGCGAAATGGAAAGAGGATAATTAGGGAAAAGCCTGGCAGTGCACAGTTTGGTGGTGTGTGTTTCTATTTTTGTGTGTCGTGAGCCGCTGCGAAGGAGACTTCCCCCTGGCCAGCTGTTCAATCACAACACTTGCTGGCTTCCATTCTGTTCTCTTTAACCCTTTCTACTTCTGACACCTTCGGCCTTCCGCTGGTATGCAATAACAGCCCAGCAGGCCCTGTCTGTGTCTGGGCCTTTTGAGCAAACTAATCTCAAGTGCTGATGATGAGACTGCATAATACATGAAGAGCTAATGTATGGATGTGCTCTGTGTACAGTGCTTGTACATGTCTACATTGCTGAGAGTTTTGAAGGTAAACACAGGCTAGAGGTTGGAGATGGCTCTGGCAGAATGCCAGTCCAGTTCATTAGCACCATGGGAAGGAAATCCCCGCCGCTGTTTGGCTGAGCACAGAGCCGATCAGAGGAAGGAACACATAGGAAGGAATAGGACAGTTTATACAGGAGTAGTACATAATAAACATTATTTGGTGACCCGGAGACCAGGCAATGTCTTCCTCTCTTGTCTCCTCTTCCTTTTAGGAATCTATTAGTCTACCGCATGGATTTTGTTTCTAACAATTGAACATGTTTCGCAGCAGTTAGAAGGGGAGTTTTAACTATTATGTCACTGAGAAAAGAGAGTTGATAATTATTAAATAATAATTGCTCAACAATAGTCTGCCTCCCTCTTTGGTAGAATTACATTTTTAAAAGGTAAGA
>NC_044067.1:14025985-14093485 GCF_902167405.1 Gadus morhua | reverse complement strand
AGAAGATTTATTTGCCCCTCAGCCTACGAAAAAAACACCGACTATCGAGGCTTGTGTTTCGCCATGACTGAGCGAGATGGATGTGGAGGAGACGGGCTGTGTAGCGACGGAGCTCCCGAGGTCATACCATCCAGAGCTGCCCGCGGGCGCCGGAGCGGTGTCGTCCTACCCGGAGGCGGACAAGACACCGACACCATCCTCCTTGAGACGGTGAGGGCGGCTCCCCGCCGTAGCAGCATCATAAAGGTAGGCTACGACTGCACTCCTTCTTTTCCTCCTCCGTAGGTACTTCGCGAGAGACCCGAGCGTTATACCAACCTGCTTTATGTTTACCCTACCCATCATCTGTTACCAATGTGGGTCATAACTTTGAATGATGTGATCCGATTGTGGAGTTATCATATGACGACTTTTCAACAGCCACATTTGCAAAAAGGTAAACTAGTTTGTGTTTTTACTTTTTTCCGATTGCCTACATTTCTATAAACATGACCCTTATTCAAATAGGCAAACTGTACTCCCTGGACTGGCAGCTAGTTGAAAGCAGATACAAAAAATAGATACAATCAGTAATATTATGTCATAAATATTTGGCCTGTTAAAAGCCCTTACAGACTGTAATGGTGATTAAGGGCTATACAAATACAATTGAATTTAATTGAAGGAATTAAAGATTGAAATATAATACTAGTTTACTTACTTAATTTACAAACAACACTAGCTATTGCTGTGCTGAGATATTTAATCCTCTATTTTTCTAGACGATTGGGCATATCGGCAATCAAACCAGTATATAATGTATTACAGTAAGTCCTCTGAGCTTGAAAGAAGCCATGCCACATTCTACATAGATTGTTACGCAACTTGACCGAACTTTAGGTCACAAGAATGCATGAGCTTTACCTTAAAGCCAGCTTTTGTAATGCCACATATTTTAGATAAGCCTATTATACATCTAAGAGCTGGCTGACAAGCAGACTCCGGAATTCAAATTGTATAACCAACATCATATGGGCACGCCACACGCCTATACTTTATTATATGGGAAATTATCCACTGCATTTGAAGAGCAGTTTACCCCTCAAAACGGCTTGTCATGATTTTGTCATAGAGATGTCTTGATGTGGGGCGCAGATAAAACAAAAACAAAAAAACATTCCATTCTGACTGACCTGCTTTTCTGGTGGTGACACAACCCACCTGTGATCAGGTTTCACGCAGGCAACCGCGAGGAGAGAAACGCGGCCGACAGCAGGGATCGTGTTTGGGTGGATCACTACTACTGTGCCTGTCATGTACTAAAGTGTCTCCTGGTCTTCCTCTCGTGATTACAATCTACAGCTATGAGACAGAGTAGCAAATGAGCACTCATTGTTACGTCCGCTCCCTATAGGTGTATGCAATTGCATTTATTTCCATGTGAAGATGTGTCATGTTATGGTTATTGTCGTTTTTTAAGCGGATATATCTAGATTGTATTTCAAAGTATACATTGGAATCGTTATCGTGTGTGTGTGTGTGTGTGTGTGTGTGTGTGTGTGTGTGTGTGTGTGTGTGTGTGTGTGTGTGTGTGTGTGTGTGTGTGTGTGTGTGTGTGTGTGTGTGTGTGTGTGTGTGTGTGTGTGTGTGTGCGGGTGAAGGGGTTGGGTTGGAGGGGGTGGGCAGTGTGTGTGAGAGCCCATTTGGACCACAGCCCGTCCAAACAGAACGTTCTGACCGGCACCGCAGAACAGAGGCTCTTCTGACCCTCCCTCTCCTCCTTCTCCTTCTCCTCCTCCTCCTCCTCCTCCTCCTCCTCCTCCTCCTCCTCTTCCTCCTCCTCTACTGGCGGCATGTGAGGGGAAGAGAAGAGGAGCGACTTCTGTGACAGGCACGATCAGCTGAGCCTACAGAGGGAGGCGTGTTTGTTTGTGTGTGTGTGTGTGTCTGTGTTTGTGTGTGTTTGTGTGAGCATGCGTGTGTGTGTGTGAGCGCATGTGCGAGTGTGTTTCGATTCATGTCCATGTGACGGCAATGCTGTTTAGACTTTTATCCGGGCCTTGAAACCACAGCAGCAGGAAGCACTTTCTGAGCAGAAACTCTTGTTTGGGCAACTCCCTTTTTTGTTTAGGGTTGGACTTGGGACCAACCCTTTAAAATTAAGACCAACAAAGGGGCCCGTGGCTGAATCACACACACAAATTCACACAACACGGCATTGAGGAAGGCCTGGCTCAACACGTGAGCACCCAACTTTCATATTGTTGTAGTATTGAACTGGTAGATGGAGAGGCTGTGCTACCGCCACCGCTAACAATTTCCACTTCCTCACACGTGGCGCTAGTGTCAGTTGCAATGAGTTCCTTGCAGTAGGCTACACCATGCCACGCAAAACTCCACAAACCACACCGACACCTGCATGTCAGCACTTGTTCCATCCTGTTTCTATGCTTGTATACCAAGACTTTTAGTTGGGGCATGTGTGTGTTCGCATTGGAAGTGGGGAAAATAAATATGAAGTGTGCAATGCCCCTTCTAAAATGATTTCCCAGTAGAGTGTCCTGTCACTTTATCCAGAATTTGGTGGATTTGTGTGCATGCAATTCTGACGCGCACGCATGCACACACACACACACACACACACACACACACACACACACACACACACACACACACACACACACATACACATACACATACACATACACGTACACACACAAACACACACACCCTGGTGTGTCGATGTAATTGTATTCCTGGAGTGGAAGGCCAATGGAAAGAGAGGATGTGCTGATCAATGAGAGCTCTGTTCCGTCCAGCGAGCGGATCGGTGCGAGGCAGGACTGGGGTTCATCGGGGGATCAGAGCCCATCTCAGTACACTGAGGAGTCCACAAGAGTCAACTGATTATGGATCAGGGTGGGCGGATACAACACTCGAGGGCAAACTCCAGACCATCTCGTCGCCCCTTACCCCTCAGTCAAGGAGGATGAATGTTTCATCCAAGGTCGTGTTGCTCTTTGGCAGAATGAACCTGAAGAAAAGTCAGCTGAATGGAATTCTCTCCCCCCCTTATCAATATTTCCTCAGTTGATATCACAGGGATTATCAATAATGTGTGTGCATTTATATGTGTGTGTTTATGTGTGTATTGGGTCCTATTCACCAATGGCAATGGATTAGCAGCTGTTAGTGCATAATGTAGCATGCTAATATGGTTATTGTTAATCTTAATTCAATAAATACACAAGAGCCAGGCTCACTGTATTACATTTCCACTGAACTAGTCGCTATAAGCACATGCCATTACTGTGAACAGGCCAGGACTATGTGGTACATCCCGCCTCAACCATTAGGGCTGCATTATGAGCACACCAGCCGAACATACAAGGTTCAAACTGGCACACACACACACACACACACACACACACACACACACACACACACACACACACACACACACACACACACACACACACACACACACACACACTTCGACATGATACTCCATGAACAGCCTTCGTGTCATCTCAGCTCTCTGTCGGTTTTGTAACTTCACAGGCACACCCACCATACATACATACCGGTACTTGCTAATTCCTACCTCCTTTCTAATCTCTCTCTATCTTACCCCTGTCTTTCTCTTTCGTTGTTTCCCCCAGTGTCTCTTCATTGTGTTCATTTTTTTGCTGTCCCTTTTGCCGTGTCTCGTCTATTTATCAGCCCCCAAAGTGTCCTTCCCTCGCTCTCTGTAGTTCAATATCTCTCTCTCTCTCGCTCTCTCTCTCACTCTCTCTGTTCTGGCTCTCTGGCTGTCGCCTGGCTCTCTGATTGTTGCTATCCCCAGCTCCTCCTAGCTGAGTGTTGATGTGTCCCTGACGAGCTGGCTGTCCCCTTACATGGTTGACTCTGCCGTCGGTGTGTCAATGTGTGTATTAACCGATGTAAGTCGCTTTGGATAAAAGCATCTGCTATAATTGTAATTGTAATTGTCGCTCCCTCCTCCCTGTCTGGTCTTGCTCACTGCTGTTCGGTCCAGATTGTTTAAGAGTTGTTTTTATATAGTCCCTTCCTCTCCTTTTGTGTTTCTTTGATGTTGTTCATGTTCTCAAACCGACAATGTATTCGTGGCTCTTTCTCCGTTCCCACCAATCACACCGCAGCCGGTCGCTCCAGTGAGATGTCAACAATAATATGTTTACACAGCACCACAGGTGATCGGTCAACACTAATGACACTGTTTCTCATTTAAATGTGTGTGTGTCCAAGTGTGTGAGTGTGAGTGTGGGTGTGCATGTTGAAGCTGGTCTGTATATGTATGCGTAATTGGGTGCGTATGTGTGTATGTGTGTGTGTGAGCGTTGGTTTGTTGGTTTGAGTGTTAGTGTATATGTGTGCGTGTGTGTGTGTGTGTGTGTGTGTGTGTGTGTGTGTGTGTGTGTGTGTGTGTGTGTGTGTGTGATTAAGGCCTCTGAGAGCGGCTCTGTGTTCCAGTGTCATTCAGCTACTGGCACTGCAGCTTCCTTGGAACACACACCACATCACCACAGCTGTTGTGAGGTAGTCAGGGTGTGTGTGTGTGTGTTTGACACAATAGATGAATAGGGATAGATGAATGAATAAAGAATAGACACAATTTTTCCATAGAATCTATTATGGATGTAAAAAAAAGAAGAAGAAGAAATAGCAATTTTCTTTACCTCTCCTCAAAGTAATACAGAAAGGAAACAGTTAATATTTCACATTTTTTTTTGTAATAGTACACAGAGGAAGGACACACACACACACACTCCACAAACAAGATGACATTTCTCTCACTCACCCCCTCTCCCTCCCTCACTCTGACTCTGAATGTTACACACAAACCAAAATAAGAAGTGTTGAACCCGGCTCCTCCACAGTTTTGAGGATGTAGGAAAGAATGAGAGAGTGCAAGAGGAGACCGGATCAGCCAAAGGCTGCGTTCTGCATGCTACAACGGGTTTGTGCGTTGGGCGTAATATGTGTGTGTGTGTGTGTGTGTGTGTGTGTGTGTGTGTGTGTACAACCGGGGAAGTAAAAATAACCGAGTGAAGGTAAACTTTATTGAGTGGGGTACTCAGGTCAACGTATTGGTAAAATACACACATATCTAGTCTCTCTCTCTCTCTCTCTCTCTCTCTCTCTCTCTCTCTCTCTCTCTCTCTCTCTCTCTCTCTCTCTCTCTCTCTCTCTCTCTCTCTCTCTCTCTCTCTCTCTCTCTCTCTCTCTCTCTCTCTCTCTCCCCTCTTCCCCACAAGGAATCCCAGGCAACCAGACGGGTTATTTCCTCCAAAGCCCCGGACTCTGTCTGTTTCCAGTCTTGTGTGTTTACGTTTCATTGCAGACTGTAAGCGTGGGGCGTTGGTGCTTGGCAACCAGGGGCTGTGCCCAGATCAGGTCTGCTGCACCCCGGCTGCACACTGGCTTACTGGACGTCTCTGGGTGTGTCTTCATTGACCCCCCCTTCTTCCCAAAACCTTACGATTGTTATGTGTAGATACGCTGATGACTATATTCCTCTTGTTGGTATTATTGTGACTCTCTGTGTATTTTGAGCTGGGTAGACAACCAGAAAGAGATTTTATATGAATCTTTTATATTTTATATTAAAGCAGGTTGTTGTGTGTGTGTGTGTGTGTGTGTGTATGTGGGTGTGTGAGTTAAAGGCAAGTTACGGTTCTGCTTGGAGAGAGGAATGTTGCAGCTTCCAGAGTTCTATGACATCATCTGGATCAGAGGAGATCCCAGGCACGATACCTAGTTGCTGCCATGGCAACCAAATAAAGAGCCACCTATGCTCGATGAGAACGATTATTGCGCGTATGTGTTTTTGCATAGTGCATGTGTTTGCAATTGTGGGTGTGTCTGCTGTGGATACATGTGTTACTGCTCTTATCCTTTAGGTTGTTTAAGTTGCTTTAGCTATCTGTTTGTCTTACATCATCCAAAGTGGCCCCCAAAGGCCCATAGAGTACATTGTGATTGATTTACATGAACTTTGACAATGACTTTTGTGCTTGTTAGAGTGTGTGTGTGATTGTGTGAGATTATCGAGGTCAGTTGCTATGGCTTTAAGCCTGGATGAGATGTCGCTTGGCTGATGAACTTCTCACAAGCGGGATCTCTGATCACCCCTCCACTTTCTGAGCCATGGAGTTAGGGTTGATTTGAGTCCCAATGCCCTAGTCAGGTCAGTGTAGTAGGCGAAGGGGACCCGGAGGGTCCTGGATTTAAGCAATAATGCCTGCAGCCTAGGCAGGCTTGAGTGAGATGCCTAGCCCGTACCTGTTGCCTCCGAGTTGAACACCTGCTAAAAAAATGAAGACAACTCAATATCTAGGGTTAATATCTATTGTTATCATTTATATATTTTTTTCCACGTTACTGTCTGTAAACTTGTAACTGGCACAGTGATTAGTGTACACTTACAATGAGAACGTCGCTTCACAATGTGTTTCTCCCTGCATAAATAAAGATTTTAATCCATTCATTGTTTGAAACTGGTGGACGAGGAAGAGGAAAAGCTGTGCGTTGACCTTCTGGGTTGTGAACTTCCTTGAACCAGCATCCTCTCTGTTCCTCGATTGTGCTGTATCTCCATCCTTCCTGTTCCACTATCACTTTCACTAATTGCTGAACACCAGCTGTGAACGTGCCTCATAACCCTCCAAACCCACAAGCCCTGCTCTGGTGTCCGGATAATATCTAGGGCCCGGGATTCACACCTCTCAACCCGTACACGCTTTCATATTGAATGACCCTGTGTTCCCCTCAATGGCTTAATGCACGCACGCACGCACGCACGCACGCACGCACGCACGCACGCACGCACGCACACAGGTGATACTAGTCGCTATTATTCTCCAAATTGGCCATTAGCGGACGGTAACAGGATTAGTGCTTTAATAATCTATATGCTGTTTTTACTCCAGAGAATATACTCTCTCTCTCTCTCTCTCTTTCTCTCTCTCCCTCTACCCCTATCTCTTACTCTCTATCTCTCTCTCTCTCTCTCTCCCCCTCTCTCTCTCTCTCTCTCTCTCTCCCTCCCTGTCTGTCTCTCTACATCCCTCTCTCTCTGTCACACTGTGTCTCCCATCTGATTCCGACAGCTTCATTCAGTCAAGTAGGATGAATGGTGGTCGTCAGGAATATTGGATTGGTGGTTTGTTTGTGGGTATGCTGATGGGGGTGTGGTGGTGGTGATGGTGTGGTTGTGCTCAGGTCAATGTATTGGTAAAATACACACATACCTAGGCTCTCTCTCTCTCTCTCTCTCTCGCTCTCGCTCTCGCTCTCGCTCTCTCTCTCTGTCTGTCTCTCTACATCCCTCTCTCTCTCTGTCACACTGTGTCTCCCATCTGATTCCGACAGCTTCATTCAGTCAAGTAGGATGAATGGTGGTCGTCAGGAATATTGGATTGCTGGTTTGTTTGTGGGTATGCTGATGGGGGTGTGGTGGTGGTGATGGTGTGGTTGTGTTGGTGATGGTGGTTTGGTGCCTGTTCTTTTAGTTGGTGGTGAAGTGGCGATGGTGGTAACATAGTGATGGTGGTGTTGGTGTTGTAGTGATGGTGGTGGGAGGGTAGTGATTGTGTTGTGATGATGGTGGTGGTGTAGTTGTGCTGGAGATGTGGTGATTGTGGTGGTGTGGTGATGCTGTTGTTGTTGATTGCGTAATGCTAATGTCATGAGGTGGTTGGTGATGATGGTGATGGTGGGGAGTCAGAAGGTGGAAGAAGGAGTTATTTCCCATCAGGGCGTGATGAGGTTGATGTGTGCGTGTGTGTGTGCATGTGTGTGTGTGTGTGTGTGTGTGTGTGTGTGTGTGTGTGTGTGTGTGTGTGTGTGGGGAGGGGGGTATATCGAGAGACTGCCAGCCCATGAGTGAGCAGGTACTCGTTGAGAGGCCAACTTGAGCTGTGAATCATCATGTGGCGGTGAAATGGAGGGTGGTGGAGGGTGAGGGTGTGGGTGAGGGTGTGAGGGGAGGGTGGGGGGTCAGGAAGGGGATAGAGAACTAATAACACACAAACAAGATGGAGGAAAATGTTGTGTTCCTGCACTCCCTCCTCCCCCAGATATATGCACACAGTAATGTAACACACATTAATATAGCACAGTAATATAACACACAGCAATAAAACTGTATTCTGTCTGAATGGCATTCACTGCCAGTTGAGGTTATTCTAATTCAAGATGAAATACTACCTCCCTCCTGTTCCCTTCCCCTCCTTTCTTATTCTCTTCGTTTTCTCTCTCTCTCTCTCTCTCTCTCTCTCTCTCTCTCTCTCTCTCTCTCTCTCTCTCTCTCTCTCTCTCTCTCTCTCTCTCTCTCTTTCTCATGATGCTCATGATGCTGTATTACTTATCCCTTCGTTCTGCCAGGCACTGCAATGTTTGGTCCTACTCAATACTCTGAGCATGAAAATGCATAAATGAGAAGCTATATCTGTCTGTGACATATCAGTTATCATGCTCACTGAAAGAGACACACACACACACACACACACACACACACACACACACACACACACACACACACACACACACACACACACACACACACACACTTACAAACACAGAGTCGGCCTGGTGGTCAATTTAACTGCATGCATTTTAAGTGAAATGTATGTGTTCAAAAGTCACAATCACAGACATTGAATCTGCAGACACACAAACACATCGGTGTGTTTGTGAAAAAAAAAATACACACACAGAGTGGGTGTACTTTTCTAAATATAAATGGAGTCGCTGCTAAATGGTATCCCCAAGCCCACTTTAGGTTCATCGCTAGCCGGGGAATTGAGTCCATCCCTTTATAGCTCAGCGGTACTGAGAGTCTCAAACCAGGGGCTCCATCCCAGAGCAACCTGTCCACTTCTCAGATCCCCTAGTCTTCTCCTGCCGACCTTACGTAATCCGGCTCTTTACACAACCATGCCTTCCTAACATGAGCTGACCATACATGATTTAACATGAGCCTATATAAAACCCTGCCAGTGGCCCCTCCTCTTTGCTTGTGTCACCTGCTACCCTGTTGGATTCAAGGGAAGGATTTTGTTTGGGTTTCCTCCCACTGAAACCGTGCTGTTGGGTTTCTCACAGTCGACAGCTGCAGTTTGTGCTATTTCACTATAAAACCGCGATCCGTAATTGACACGTTGAGATGATGAGTCATTGCTAAGGTGTTCACTAGATTGTTCGGTTACTATCATTGAGTTTGGTCCAATTCACTTCTTGAATTGGACAAAACACACCTGCTTATAAAGTCTGATGGTGTGTCTTGTATATTAAAGATTCATTCACTCACCTTCCTTCACATGGGAACGTTATGTTCTTTTCTAGCTATGATGGTATGGTAACTTAACCATACCATAAAAGGTGCAACAGAAAATGCAAAAAGCCTATAACAATATAGGCCTACACCAACCAGTTGCTGAAGCGGTCTCAGGTTTTTAACCAACAAGAGAGGTTATGAAGTTTTGACGCTATGAACTTTGGACGCATTGTGATCGGTTCAATCCACAAGTGCAGGATTTAATGCACCCTTAAGAGAAATACAAAAACTGCAATCTTGTGCAACCAGAATTCTGCACGCACACTAACAAAAGACATCCAAGCATAATAGTTGGAGGGCCAAGTGTTGGAACACAGAAGCTTGCTTTATACTGGCAGTGATACTAGCAAGTGCCCTGAACAATGCAATTGCAGCCGGTCAACTGAGGTGATGGGAATCACCTCCATGCTTGAAGAACCATAGCCAATCGCACGGCTGCTCAAGCTCTTCTTTCTTTCTCTTCCAGTTCCCCCCCTCCGCCCCAGGGCATTTTGCGAGGTCACAAGAGGAAAAAGTTCAGTTAATCAAGACGAATGTAACAGCGACAGTGTCTGCTGTGTGTGCAGCGTGCAACCAGCACACTGGACTGACCTGCTCTGGGGCGACCCCCCCAAATCAGCCATGGTCACGGCCGATTCGTCCAGCCAGTGTCGTCCTGGTGACCCTCGTGTTCTGGGATCCGCTCGCTGGCCTGGGGCCGCTGTCGTCTTGCCAACCACACTTGTTGATGATGTCACGGCCCTCACGGCAGACGCACAAGCGACGGCGGAGCAGGGCCAAATTAGACCAGACCTTGACATCGAGCCCCTCACTCGATCAACCCCCTCCAAACCCCCCTCCGTCTCATTAGGGCCTTTTATTGCTGTTCTTGACATTGTAGAAGTGTAGTGATAAGATCTATCTATCCATCTATGTTTCTCTCTCTCTCTCTCTCTCTCTCTCTCTCTCTCTCTCTCTCTCTCTCTCTCTCTCTCTCTCTCTCTCTCTCTCTCTCACGCTCTCTCTCTCTCTCTCTCTCTCTGTCCCTTGGGCAGGCATTTCCTGTTCCCAAACCCTGACCCATAACCTTGAGTGAAGACATCAATTTCTTGGTTTCCTTGGAGGCGGAGACGATATAAAAAAATATTAATTTGATACCCCTCCCCTGCCATGTCCCATCTCATACACGTATGGGTGTGTCTGTGTGTGTGTCTGTGTGTGTGTGTGTCTGTGTGTGTGTGTGTGTGTGGGTGTGTGTGAATGTTTGTGACTTTAGAGTTAGAGTGGTAGAGAGAGATTGAGAGGGAGAGAGAAATAGAGACATAGAGACACAGGCACACACTTTTAAAATCGAAAGGAACATTCTTGCAAGGGGTCCTTGGTGTCGTGAATGAGTCCGTGGTTTGTGTGATAACAGCAAAGTGTTACTCAAAATGTCCCCATAACCGTAATCGACGCCATCCTGCAGCTTGCTGCTATCGGCATGTGGCTGCGTTCCTCGTTTCTAGACTTTATCTCTGCAGGCTTTACTGCTCTCTCTGGGATTTGGCTCGGGTGACATACTGGCAGCCTGATAAGAGCTGGGCACTCATGATCAAAAGTTGTAGACTACACTGATTGGACCAAGAGAAAGGTAGACGGAGAGACAGGTAGATGGAGAGCCAGGTATATTGAGAGCCAGGTAGAAAGACATGCAGGTTGATAAAGAGACAGAGATAGGTAGATGGAGAGGGAGGTAGATAAAGAGGCAGGTAGAAAGAAAGGCAGTAAGATGGAGAGACAGATAGATAGATAAAGGTACAGCTAGACAGAGACAGGTAGATGGGGGGGCAAGTAGATGGAGAGAGAGAAAGACACGCAGAGAGACAGACTGGTATTTGAGGAGATAGTCAATAGATACACAGTCTGTTTTCTAGAAAATGGATCTGTCAGTAAATACATATGTCCCACTTGTATACAGGTACGTCTTTGCTTTAAACACACATACACACGCACGCACGCACGCACACACGCACGCACGCACGCACACACGCACGCACGCACAAACGCACGCATGCACATACAAAACGACTATGAGCAGCTTGCTTTTGCAATGCTAAACCTCCTGTGAGCCTCTATTCAAATGCAAACAGGGGCTAATTAAAATAATTACTGCTCCTCTTGCATGCGGCAATGCTCTCTACTCCTCCTCCTCCTCCTCCTTCTCCTCCCATTCTCCCCTTTTTATTTAGCTGTAATAGAGTCTCTGCATCGTTATGAGGCCATTAACTAAAAACACAGATCCCCTGCCTCCACGCAATCAATGCCTGAACTCTCCTGTACTCAGCTGTTCATCTTGTCCTAAAATCATCATTGCTAGCAGACTTTGAGTGACAGGGATAACATTCTAACCCAAATTGCAATGCTGACATTCATAAACAACCACACTTTCTTTTTGAATTTGTGATTGAAAAAAAAAGGAGAAATGAATATCCATGCATGTTTATACCTGCTGACTGGTTAGCATTTGTTTGGTGCAAAAGGAATTATTCCTTTCGCCATCTCTGAATGCAGAGAATGCAGAGGGATATTTTCCTTCTTGACACGCAGATTTAATGAGTTTATATAAAAAATAAAGAAATAAAGCAGCAGGACACTCCTCTTCCAGTCCCTTTGCTGTTGACGTTGGGGCCAGCCAGAGGATGATGGCTGTGTTGATAGGACCAAATAGTAATGAGGCTTGTGCAACAGAGTGCATCATGGGACTCTTATATGTACTGAAGGGATTTATGTACTGTAAAATCCAAAAATCAACATAAATATACCGTAAACTAGGCTAATAAAAACGTTGTTTGGCCAAGTCTCATACCAGAAAAGCTGAGCCAACCACAACATTGATTCCCCATAATGACAAATCATTGCATGATTAATTAATAATAGATGATCAACAATACATTACTGATAACATAATAATTTACATTCCAAGGTCCCTTTGCTTGCATCATTGCGATGTGACATGCCCTGTAGAATCGGAAGCTTTCTTTAAAGGTCCCATGGCATGAAAATGTCACTTATGAGGTTTTCTAACATTAATATGATCTCCCCTAGCCTGCCTATGGTCCCCCAGCAGCTGGAAATGACGTTAGGTGTAAAACGAGCACTAGGTATCCTGCTCCGCCTTTGAAAAATGAAAGCTTGAATTTGGCCCCATATGTCGTCATAAGGGGCTAAGTTACCTCCCTTTTCTCTGCCTTGCCCGCCCAGAGAATTTTGCCTACCAATGAGACAATGAGCTACGACTGTGCGAGCGCCACATGTGTGTGTGTGTGATTACAAACACTGTAACGCGAGCTGTTGCGATACATCCACTGTTAACACTAGCACATGGTTCCGTGGCCGCAAGCTTCTCAGGGCCACACCCCCACCCTCCACCTTGACCCGCCTCTAAAAACGGCACGTTTTTGGAAAGCTCATTGTGGGACTGGCTCGTAGTGGCTGTAATTCTGCACCACTGCTGATTTATTCAACGTATTCAAATACTGTATTAAGGACCCGCTAACACCCAAAAAATAGCATGCCATGGGACCTTTATGATGTGGTTGATATGCCACTGACTGTTTGAGCAAGAAGAGTGTAGTGAGGATGCCATCATAAAGGGTAACGGAAAGCATGTATTTCAGCACAAATGATGCCTTTTACAGCGACAGGAACAGAATATAGAGCTACTGCTAGAGATGATAGGATGATGGGGTTTTTAATGTTATATTACATTCTTTGCTGTCAGTATACTTTTAATGGATCTATTAGCCTGCATCAGTCAGCAACATCTGCCAAAGAATAAACCCATGAGGATTTCAAGAAGTTGTTATGCTTGCCGCTTTCAATCTGAAATCTACAAAATACATTTCCTTGTTGGCAAAAGTTCTCCCTAACCATTGCAATATGAAGAATTCAATATGCCCTTTCCAAGAAACGCCTTAACTTTTTCCAAGGCCTTAGACCATACAACACACACACACACACTCACACATGGTCACACGTTCGCAAAAATGCACACACGCACACACATGCACACACATACGCTCAACCATGGCCTGATTAGGATGACAGTGCTCCATGCCCGGCTTCCTCTGGTATTACCAAGCTAATCTGATCAGCTGTAGCTCAATCCAAATACGGATTAGAGAGAGAGAAAGAGAGAGAGTGAGAAAATCACTAAGAAGATTTATTCATTCAACATTCCCAGCAGTCTTTGATTAATTCAGAATTAGCTTAGCATGACGAGTGTATACTCCTTGTACTTTTGTTTGAAAATTGCACAGCAAAAGCGCTACGTTGGGGAGGTGCTAGTCCGCTGATAAACAACCAGACAGCAAGGTTTTGATCATTCTGATACCGCTTGGCGGCCTGTCTTTTTCAGACATGTTTTATTGCCAACAGGCTTAAACACATTCCGACACAAAACAAACATCTCAAATGTTTTCTTGTTCTTATGCAAACCATGTGCCATTTTTGATGTCACCGATGATATTTGTGGTATCCCACGGTACAAGTGCTAGTCCAGAACAGCTGTCCGGTCTAGCCATCACTGAGAACTATGCAAACAGCGGGGCTATAGACTAAGGGCCATTCAACTTTCAGACGCAGCAAATGTTTCATCCATTAGTAATTTGTATGCATTGCATCACAAATTGCTGGCCTCTGTTGACTCTTCAATGTTAGATTATGAATCATTATAATTAGCTTTAAGATAACAAATTAATAATGAATAATTGAGGATCAATCATGGCATCACAACAGCCAGAACTATTGCACAGGAAAATGTGTAGAATCCGCTGGCAAGAATGCTAATGCGTTTTATTATTTTGATAGTTAAAAATCATATAAAAAACGGTATCAAAATGTCAATCCACATCCATTGTTTTCAAACTATGGCTGTGATTATTAACATTAGTTATTATTTTGACATAACCTTTAAATATGAGTTATCGCTCATTAAACAGTAGTCATAAACAGAGCTAAAGCATCCCAGTCATTCAGACAGACACACAGGTGCCCAAACACACACACACAAACTCACACACACACATACACACACACACAAACACACACATAAACAGTACAGCGTATTTAATATGAATCCTGAAACCTGATCTGAAATGCCATGCCTCAAGCTGATAGGGCCTCCCCCCTCTGCTGCCATCTTCTCTCTCTCTCTCTCTCTCTCTCTCTCTCTCTCTCTCTCTCTCTCTCTCTCTCTCTCTCTCTCTCTCTCTCTCTCTCTCTCTCTCTCTCTCTCTCTCTCTCTCTCTCTCTCTCTCTCTCTCTCTCTCTCTCTCTCTCTCTCTCTCTCTCAGCTCCAATCTCTCTCGCTCTCTCTCTCCCTCCCATTTTTTCCTCTCCATCTCTGTCTCCGCCAGTCACTCCCCGCTCGCTATACTGTCCATTACACGCACAATGCATACATACAGACAGACACACATACAAATCTATACATACACCATGCACCTATGAACACCTGCGCTATTCCCTGTGCTCTATTCAACTGATCTCTCTCTCTTGCTCTCTCTCTTTCATCCTATCTTCCCTCCCCACTTTGTCCCCCACCTGATCCATGTCCGAATCCTTTTTTACCCTCTGCGTTTGCGTTTACATTAGTGTGAGTGTGTGTGTATGTCTCTCTCTCTCTCTCTCTCTCTCTCTCTCTCTCTCTCTCTCTCTCTCTCTCTCTCTCTCTCTCTCTCTCTCTCTCTCTCTCTCTCTCTCTCTCTCACTTATATTTCCCTGCTGGTAGCCTATATTTCCTGTTTCTTGAGGTTGTTGGGTCTAGACATCTTATTAAAGTTAATAACACCCAGGGACCTGGCCAGACAGAGCCAAGGCCCCAGGCTGCTTTTTAACCCTGCATGCTTGTGTGTGTATGTGGGTCTATATTGGCTCACACAAACACGCACTCATCCACGCAAGCACACACACACATACACACACACACACACACACACACGCACGTTCTGCAGATTAAATGAGTGTGAAATGGCTTCGTACGTGTGAAAATGACTTTCGGCGCTGTCACCAATTTATTTTCCTCTCCTTACATCCAGGCTGTTTTCAGTGTTAGGCTGTCAGAGAGCTGTTTCAGTCCACAGCGTGTCACCATAGCATGGAACCCAGCACAATATCAATTCAACTTTAGCCACACACCTGCAAACCACAAAGGAGACAGACTGTGTCGTTTGATTTCTACGTTGAGGCTTGTTATGTGCATGCACTTGTGTATGTGTGTGTGTGTGTGTGTGTTTGTGTGTGTGTATGTAAGTGTATCTGATTGAAACACCTAATCACTGGTAGAAGTGAAAACCATGAAGTGTCCAACGGTGCATCCCTCCTCCAGTGGGACAGCAACACCCCACTGTGCTTTATAAACACAATTTCTTTCCCCCCCCCTCCTTCCCCCCTTCTGAGCCTTCACACTTATCACATGAAGTGACACACACACACGCACAAGCACACGCACACACGCACACACACACTTAGCGGCAGCACGGCCCTGATTTATTTAGTGCCGCTCCGTGTGTGTGCCTGTGTGTATGCGTGTATGCGTGTGGAGCGATTTTTTTTTTTTTTTTTTTTTGGCTCTAGGGGGCCCCCCCCGTGGCCCGGGGCCCCCAAACAATTGCGGGGCCCCAGGCAGTTGCCTGGTATGCCTAATGGGATGCGGCGCCTCTGAGAGAGAGAGAAAGAGAGAGAGAGAGAGAGAGAGAGAGAGAGAGAGAGAGAGAGAGAGAGAGAGAGAAATACAAAGAGTCCTGTTTTTATACATGGCCTGCCTTGTATTTGTCCCTGGATGTTATCAGGAAAGCACAACTTTGATGGCAGTTGATAGTTGAATTTCTCTGCGGTAGTACCGTGGTCCTTGAAGGCTGGAGAGGCTTAAAGTACAAGCCATAGACATCCCACCTTCGTTCTCTCTTCCACAGTCCCTACGACATATATGTTTGAGTGTGTGTGTGTGTGTGTGCGTCCCCATGATGGCGCCTATTTCCATGGTAACCACGACCAAGGAAGGCCGATGTAAGTGTGCCTCCTGCAGACACCTTTTGTGTTCTCTCATTACTGCCCTGTGTGGGTCCTATTAGAGAGAGAGAGAGCTAGAGAGACACAAAGAGAGGGTGGACCGAAGAATGGTTAGGACAATGGAACACATTCGAAGGGAGGCAAAAACATGGAAGTCTAAGTGGAGCGGAGGGGAAAGACGTCCAGAGAGAACGCGAGCGGTGAAGGAGTGCCTAAGATTAAGTGACACTCGAGAGAGCAGTGATCTATCCACATGTCTATCTTTATAAATATCTATCTATCTGTATACTTATCTATCTATCTGTCTATTTATCTGGGTTTCTATCTATATGCTTATTTATCTATCTATCTATCTATCTATCTATCTATCTATCTATCTATCTATCTATCTATCTATCTATCTATCTATTGTATATATCTGTCTATCTGTCTTCCTTTCTAATTATCCATCTATATGTCTGTCTATCAATATATGTTTCTACCTATCTACTTATCTATTTGTCTATCTGTCTATCTATTAGTGTTCCATCCTCCACTGGCTTTCATGACCTACTGATTTTGTTTTTCCATCTCCTTTCTGCAAAGCGTAATGTGTGTATGTGTGTGTGTGTGTGTGTGTGTGTGTGTGTGTGTGTGTGTGTGTGTGTGTGTGTGTGTGTGTGTGTGTGTGTGTGTGTGTGTGTGTGTGTGTGTGTGTGTGTGTGTGTTTGCGCCTCCAAACTAGTGCACGTATGCTGTTTATGATTGCCCATGCACACATCTTCAATTATACTTTGTGTTTGTGCATATGTGACATTTCAGTTTGAGTGCGTGGGTGTGTGTGTATGTGTGTATCTGTGTGTGTTAATAGATAGGGTATAGAAGTTTAAGAGATTGTTGAAAAAATATATTTTCTGTTCACCTGGGAATCTGCTGTAAATGCCTCTTAGATTATCTTGTTAAGGGGGCGCATCTTCATAAAGTGCAGCCATACAACAACAACAACAGCGCGGAACATGCCGTTTTTCTGTATGCTGGGTTCATTAATGGCTTCTATATGGGTCATCACAATCACAATATCTGGATGCATGATTAGACCATGCACTATGACTATAGCTATAACTCTGCCAGGTAAATGTGCAAACACAGCTCACGTGCCACATGTTGTTGGTCCTTGGTTATATCAATTACATGCCCAGGGCACATCTTGTGACCGCCGTCTGCATGTCTGGCCCATGTTAGAGTTTGACGACATTGTTTACAAGTCCTGCTCGTCCACACAGAAACCGCTGCCCTTTATTTTTGTTGATTCATCCAGACTGTTTATTAAAAAGTGTGCGCGGAAGATGAGACGAAAAGAAAAGATGCGTTGTGACATTTTGCCGGTCAACTGAGGCCATGTGTGGACCCAGGGGCAGGACTGCCATGCGGTCTGCTGGCTTGGGTCGTGCACAAATCTGCGGTTAGGACTGGTGCGCGTGTTGAGCTAAAGTGCTTCTGTGTGAAGTATGGCACCAGCTTAGGGCTGATCAGAACCCCCGTCTGTCCGTCTACTGCATGATAAATATTTGTGTTATTCGAAAAAACCACATTCCCTTATTGGGCTTTAAAAATTTAAAAATAAGTCCTTTCATCCAGCAGCAGCAGAACATGCCCTCACCATGGGGACTGTGATTTCCTGTGGTTGTACCCTGAACAGTCAAATATGTTTACCTTTCTTCTTCTGCTCACATGAATGCAATCACCAAATCCAACGCTAAAATTAATGCTAACACCGATGCTAACACTAATACTAACATCATAGGTTTTGACCACTTATAGCTAATAAACGTGCCTTTTAATGACCCCCCGAGCTGTTTAAACATGCCGGAACGAACCCCTTCTACGCTTCATAGGGATGAAGCCCTGAAGAAGCACAGAGTTGTTACACTCTGCCTGTATGTCCTACGTTGTTCGACCGCGACGCGCTCCTCTGCTGTCGTTGACTGGGTCGTCCTCTGGAACGGCACCCTTGTGCACACGCCGAGACCTGGTCTCCATGGAAATGGTTTTAATAACATGACCGACCCCATAACCCTCCCCAATCGTCACATACACACACGCACGCACGCACACACACGTGCAGACACACATGTATGCATACTGTACATCACACACAATGCACGCACGCACACAAACATGGGCGCACACACACGCACACACACACACACACACACACACACACACACACACACACACACACACACACACACACACACACACACACACACACACACACACACACACACACACACACACACACACACACATACTCATAGATATATATAATCAGGACACTGCCAACCTGTCCTGATTACGGATTTATTCTGTTAGATAATGACACCCACTCCAGTGGTGATGTAGACCTGCTGATACAAGACCTGCTTATTATGGAAGTCAGCATGTAGGACACCAGACTAACCATGTTAAAATGTCATCGTCTGTCTCTTTATGTGTGTGTGTGTGTGTGTGTGTGTGTGTGTGTGTGTGTGTGTGTGTGTGTGTTGGTTGGTGTTATGACTTAGTGTTAGTGGCAATGGTCTCTAATTTCATCTGAAAGTTACCAGTCGAGGTGGGGGGGTTACAGTGTATATATTTAGCTCTTTGTGTGTGTGTGTGTCTTTTCATTTCTGTTTCTGTGTGTGTGTGTTTGTAAGTCTGTATCTGTGTGTTTGTTTATATTTCTTTGCCTTTGAGTATGTATATGCACTGTAAAACCTGACAAGTTAGTTCAACTTAAACTATTTGAGGAAACCGATTGCCTTGAACTATTTAAGTTTACTAACTCAAATAAATTAAGTACCAGCAATTATTTTATGTAAGTAAAGATAACTCTTATATCTAGAGTTATTGTGACATGTGTATTATGAGTTAGCATTACTAATTCCATTTACTGAAGTGAAATGTAAAGAATGAGCTTTTTACACTTAAATGCAGCAATTCATTCAACGTATATAACATGTGTTCATTAAATGTATGTGAATTAAGTAATGCTAACTTAAGTGCCTCTTGTATTGCTAAATCATTTTACTTAAGTATAATCAACTTTGACTTCCAACTGAAATAACTTATTACATTCTAGTTGTGACAACTTAAAATTACATTTCGTCTACTCAATTAAATTGAGGAAACCGATTGCCTTAAACCAATCAAGTTAAATGAACACAATGAATTCACCAATCTCTGATCAAACTTAAATTACTGTGGCGAGCAGCGCGGGAAGGACGAGACGGGAGCCCACGTTTAAACGGCGCCTCTGTACACCGCACGACCACGAGAGCTGCCTTTAGTCAAACACACATATAGAGAAAACACGGCAAACCTGACCAACACACACAACACTCTCACTAATGGTCCCGATTACACTGCACATCACAATTAACACACAAACAATAAAGAACCCAAACCCGTTAACCCCACTTAACCTAATAACACAACTAGTTATACAAAGACAATAAAACCCCTTTTCCCCAAACATTATGAATACCCAGACTCCCCGGGGGTAGGAGTCGCCACATTATTTATTAAGCTGAATGCTGAACATTCATAACATTTCCATGTTCATTTCAAGTAGTCATTTAAACAGCTTTACTAATTATTATTATTTTTAAACATGCCATCTCTTTATGGCAATATAACACAAGAAACACACTAAACTAAACACATAGTCCCTTGAAAGGAAGAATGTTAGGCAAAACAGCTTTATACTCAAGGCCGTCCCGTCCATCGACTTGCTAAGTATCACTAATTAGAAAAAAATCACAAAGCTTCAGTCCCTCTGAACCTTGACTTGGTTGTGATTTTTTTAAGAACTACTTATCAGGAACAATAAAAAAACAAAGATTTTTGATAATTTACTCCAGCTCATTTCTCAATGCCTGCAATTTTGGTTTGAGCCGCTTTCTACGACGTCTTTCTGTTGGTGTCGGGTCATCCATCTCTTCTTCGTTCGTTACCAGACTCCGCATTGCATTGTGGGATAGCGTAGTGAACTCTGTGGTTTACTTTGGCGGTAGCACGCATTCGGAAACGTCTTCCGTACTACACAATGCGTACTGAGCATTCCGACGCGCTATATTTTTTGGCGTACTGAAAAATGTCTACTGTATAATAGTCAAATATGAGTATTCGGATTCAGCCGTTTTTGATAAATGGGTTTCCCAAATATAAAGAGCTAGCGCAGAGGCGTCGTCAGCCCCTTTTTACTGGGGCACGTGCCCCAGTAAAAGTCTCCAGTGCCCCAGTAAAATTCCATTGATCATTATTAAATTCATCTGCAGAAGCGCCGCTCTCGCTATGGAATCGGCAGGATTCATCAAGTGCATCTCCTGCTGCCTCTGGAGTCTTCAGTCGAGCCTGCCTCTTACCAGCCAATCAAAAAACGAAAGGGGCTACATAAAAGCCAATCAGAAAATACCCCTACTGTATCTGGGTAAGATTTAACGCAACAACCAATGAAAAAAATCAGTTATTTACGGATTCGTCCACGTGACTCTTCTGAATGTTTCAGTGGTAAAGTGTGTAAAGTATGACCAAGTGTTTCTTTCTGTTCAATAGTCTAGATAGAACTTTATCAATCCCCTGTAGGAGAAATTTGTTAATAAAACAATAATGGTAAAAAAAATAAGGAATCTCCCACTTCCGGCTTCCATGAAAGAGAACCATACTAATTCACACAATAGCGTTGATGCAAATCTAGCATTAAAGGTTAATTTAAGGAAGTTCTCTCCAGTCACGCTGAAACTAGTTTGCTAGTAGTAGCGCTTTAATTTGCAGCGTAAGAGAATTCTGAGAAATCTGAATGCTGACAAAATTCTCAGAATTCTGACGCTGCAATTTATTTGCACGCTACGACTAGTGAACTACTTTAAAAAACGACACATGAACCTTTAATGCTGGATTTAATTATCAGAATTCGGATTTTATCCAAGTATTCTGACTTTATTATCAGAATGCTGAATTTTATCTCACAATTCAGAGTTAATTAGCCTATTCGATTTCTGAATTAAAATTCTTGTGATGAATAATCTACCTTTGTACAGTCGATGTGCAGCACTTCGATTCCCGTCAACTTTGTTTTCTAACACCAGCATTTCCACAACTATGCTCATGTTCGTGACTGCTATACAAAACCATTTATAGTGCATCTATTTTTTCTGCTGGGTAGTGATAGTCGCCCTAAATGCAGCTTTAATTTGGGCTCTGATTCTGAATAAATGCCGCTGCTGAACTGTGTGAATAAATAAAGGGAACTGAAATCTAAAGAAGACGTGTGGTTTTGATGTACCGTGAATTCCAGCTGAAAGTGGAACATTGCTGCCATCAGGGGAAATTAATGTAACCTAGGCATATTGTAAGTAGCTTTCAATTCCTTGTTTTTTTGTTGATCATGTTTCGTTGGAAACCACGGGAGCTGGAAACAGCCCAGAGTAAGTCATCTCCTTTTTTAACGTTACAACAAATTCACAACTTGTTTGACACAAACAATGACAACTTGATTGCTGTTAAAGAATGTTGCCCATATAATTAGCACCAGTTTTTCAATACTGAGCGTCTGTAGCCTGTAGTTTTATAACACACACACACACACACACACACACACACACACACACACACACACACACACACACACACACACACACACACACACACACACACACACACACACACACACACACACACACCATGCGTGCACGCACACACGCGGAAAATGAATAATGAATGAAAAATTGTCTGTATTCAAAACTTGAAGTTTTAGTGGACAAAAACTTCCTTAACACAAAAAAGGAAATTATGGATATACAGGGTGTTTTTAACATACTGGATCCAACAATGTTCCTAACACTGACACAGATAATTCAGATCATTGCACTCACAATTCCTGTAAACAGTTGTAGTTGTGAGCGATCTTTCAGTGTGTCGAGAAGGCTCCACACCTGGCTTAGGTCCACCATGGGGCAAGGAAGGCTTCACCAACTTTCTCTTTTGTCCATTGAAAAGGAGCAACTATGCAAAGTGAGTCAAAGCCACGTTATTGACCGCTTTGCCACCATGTAGGCGCGGCGATGCAGCTTAATACTGAAAAAAATATCATTTAAAAAGGCTCTATGCAGTAGTGTATGGCCTTATTTAGTTTAATTTAAGAGCTTTGATGGTTCTATAACATTTTCCAGGTTGATTGGTGGCAATGAGCCACCTCACCTTAAGTCAGAAATTCTATTAGTTTTAAACCTTGTTTCTTGCCTTTTTAGTACATGTCGTTCTGGCAAAATTATGCTGTTTCCACACAGCTTCTAAATAAATATTGATGTGTAGACTTCTCCTGATAAAGAGGTGAAGGTCATAAAGAGACTTTTTGTTTATTTGTCAGTTACCTTATTTGTAAATCTTTGAGATGTGTATGTGTTTAAATAAATATAATTGTACGGTACTCATGAATCCATCTTTGCGTCTTTACCTTTACCAGTGCTTTAATATAGCCTACAGTATGACAGTGACAATGATTTTGAAGCTCGTACATAACCTTCTGTATCCATCTATTTCATATTGTGCACACGTAAAAAAAAAAATGTTGGCAGTTGGGGGCCTGTGCCCCAGTAAAACTCTAGGTCTAGCAACGCCCCTGAGCTAGCGCCTGTTAAAAGACACACAAGCTGTTTGAGACACAATCAAAAAACGTTGAACGAAAATGTGTGTCATAAGCTTATTTATTTATGCCAATATTCTGTGATTAACTTTAAATCTTTACACTGTGATCATTGAAATTATGTCACAGTAATTATTTGTTTTAATTGGGCATTGCATAATCATCAGAAATAATTATAAATAATAGAGATAGCAATAAAAACTAATTACACAAAGTGTAGCTTATATAGTCTAATGAAAATGATATAGCTACACTTAAGTTAAATAAGTCAATGGAACACACTGGAATAAATAAGTTAGACTTAAAATGTTCCATATTTGAGCAGCACTCAAAACAAATGAGTTATTACATCAATTATTGATTCTTAAGTTCTGTTCATTCAGGTGAATGAGTAACCTCAAAGATTTTTGAGATTTAAGTTACGTCTACTTAGTTCTTTTAGTAAGATGTACTGTTAGGTTTTACAGTGTGCATTTGTTTCTTTGCGGGTATATGTGTGCACATGTGTATGTGTGTGTGTGTGTGTGTGTGCGTGTCTAACTTTGCGTGTGTGTGTGTGTGTGTGAGATTCTGCATTTGCCTGTGTGTGTGTGTGTGTGTGTGTGTGTGTGTGTTCAAGAAACACATAAGGAAGGGAGAGGGAAGCAGCCAATCACTGGGGACTGATAAGAGGTGATTACAGTGTCAGACGGCACCCGTGTACGAATGGTGTGGGCCGTATGTGGGCCACAGTGAGCAGGCGTGTGTGTGTCCTTTGGAGAAACTACCCGCTCCACGAAGTCCCTTCTACACATTTCATTTTCAACCCCCACCAGTCCAAGCACTGGCTGCTGTTATCCTTTTAATTGCGTTGAAGAGGAAATATTTATGGGTCACATCCAAATTGAATGCAGAATTGTGCTTTGAAGTTTATTGTTGGTAAGTTTTGGTTGTGTGATGCCCGCCCAGTATATAGCTATATATGTGTTGGCACCATATAGAGCTACATCCCACGCCATTCTGGGTGTTTTGTGTCTGTGGCTCATCTACGTGTGTATATAGAACCAGCTAGTGGAGCTCTTTGTTTAGAGAGCTACTTTGTGAAGTGATGGCCAAACATGCTGTTTGTTTTTACTAGTGTTCCTTTTTTATGGAGATGGGGGTGTATCAGCACACAGGCACACCAACACACACGCACACCAACACACACGCACACACACACATGCACGCACGCACGCACGCACGCACGCACGCTCACACACACACACACACACCCACACAGATCGGCATCTGCTTGTGTCTCTCATGTACTTATTGGTTTTGGTTTTTGCTTGGTTTTATTTTGGGGCATTATTTCTGAGGCTTTCAGTGCATCCATGTGTGTGTGTGTGTGTATGTGTGTGCGTTTGTATGCATGTTTACATTGGCATGTGTGCCTTCACATCAGTGTATTCATGTATGTGTGTGTGTTTTAAATCCTGTCCGTTACATAAGCTGATTATATTATGTAATTATGTGTTTCATAAGGAGGCCGACAAACAGCAGTTTTCTTTGTATTTTGGTCTTTCGGCATGTGTGTGGGTGTGTGTGATTGTGTGCGTGTGTGTGTGTTTGTGTATGTATGTCCGCCTCATTTGTCTTGCTGGAAAGCCCTGGCGTCTACCTTGGACCTACTCAATGCCCTAGCATGCCCTCTACACACACACACACACACACACACACACACACACACACACACACACACACACACACACACACACACACACACACACACACACACACACACATTCACATATAAGGTAATTTACATTTCCTACGGAGAAAATAATACATCAGGGGTAGTATTATTCAGGAGATTTTCATGGTACAAATGTCAGGATATGTTGTTCACACATACGGCCCATCCGGAGAATATCAGGACTTACGCGTGTGTCTGAAAGTAGCTAGTGTGTGAGAATTTGATGACATTGTAAAATTTGGCAATTTATGGTAACAGGGGTAATTGTTCAATGGAAAGTGTAGTATACAATGCATACAAATCAATTATTCAATAGCTTTTACCCTTATTCAGGGCTGAAAAGTGCATTGACATTTTAAAATGTTGGTTAGTTGAAAATAATAATCATCATTGAGATTAAATATGTCTTCCAGTGACCTGGCCAAGACAGGCAGCAGTAGCCTAGAGTCACACATAGCATACACACAAAACATAAGAAAAATAAAACAACTAAAACAGTCCGCAGGGGGGAGGGGGGGGATATCAATATCGCAAGACATTTGGGGAGGCTCAAGGAGGAGGGTAATATTAAGTTTGAGCAACAAAGTGTGTCTTGTGGTGGACTCTATAGACATATTTCACCATACTGAGTTATTGACATGTTTTCGTTCTATGTTATAAGGACACTGTCTCTTTAAGATCACGTGACTAATGTGTTGATATGCCGGTCGGTGCGATGTTTGAATTTAACGTTTTTTATATGACAAAATGAACGACCCGCCGTTGCTTGTCGAGGTGAGAAGTTGTCACTTCCCTTCTTCTATCGCAATTTCTACAGTCTATAGACGTGTTACCTGGGAGAGTTTGTTGACGGCGGAGCCATAATGTTTAGAAGCATAACGTCTCTGCGATGGTGCGCGTGCGTGTGTGTTCTAACCTGCGCATGTGTCGATGGCGGAGACATTATGTTTAAAAACATAACGTCTTAACTTGGCGAGTGTCACTGCGGTGTATGCGCGTGCATGTGTGTGCGCTTCTGTGGATGTGTCGCTGCCTTTGTTTTGACGTGCGGTGTGTGCTCGTGAATGTGTGTGTGTGAGTTTATGTGTGTGTGTGCGTTTCCATGTATGTTCGTGCACATGTGCGTGTGTGTAGGCGGTGTGTATGTGCGACTTAGGGTTGGGCAATCGTCTACAAGCTTCCATCGTCCGATAGCGCCCCCTAGCGATCGCCGATAGTCGATACTATCGGGGGGGGCATCTTTATAATAAGTTTATAATATTAATTATTTATAATAATTTATCACTTTGAAAAAAATCACGTTTTTATTTTTCGATTTTTTTCTTAAAAACGAATACGATGGTCTACCCCTTGGACCAGCGTGAGCCTCCGCTGATTTAAGTTTCGATGCGTCGGCGCCGGCGGCGCTGTCATGATGACACACGCTGATGACACACAGCTCGTAGCTGTGTTCGAAATCGTTCCCTATCACGGATATAGTGCACTATATAGGGTGCTCGCTATTTTGTAGTGTTGTTCGAATTCTCACTGGTTAATTTCATGCCCTATATGCACTTAAAATACCCAAAATGTGAGTGTATATATGATGTTCCCTACGTGTTGCTCCCATATACCAAATATCAACAATTTATTTGGGATTTAACAAGAAAATGAAACATTCAAAATTAATAAGAAAAACCTTGTTCAAGGAAATGTAACATTCAACATCAATACAACCTCCAGCTTTCCTGTAGAGTGCCCGGTTTGTTTACACAATCTGGGCGCATCTGTCTGCGTCACACAAATACCCGGCGCATTTACTTACGCAAATGACGTTTAGAAATGATCAGCGTAGTGTCCGAATTCTCGTTTGTTCGTTCCCTATGTAGTGCACTATATCATGAACACTATAGGGAATAGTGAGTGAGTGAATAGGGAACGATTTCGAACACAGCTCATGTAGAGAAATTTGTAGAATCGTGTGTGTAGAATGTGTAGAATCGACTATCGGCCCATCCCTATTGTGCGTGCTGGGCGTGCTGTGTGTGTGTGTGAACTGCAGGCTGCTTGGCACATGCGCACATGAGTAACTTGAGTAACTGGTGCGACAGGCCTGCTATTATAGTAGTAGTAAAGGTACGAACACACCAAACGCGTAACCCGCGTAAGATTTACGCGCGTAACGCAGCTAAAATGTTGCTTGACCATTTTGTGTCAAAAATGGTCCTACGCAGCTACGCGCCTACGCTCCTACGCGCCTAGATGAGTCCATGTCCATGCAAGTGAACGGAGCGTTCCCTCTTCGTCATAACCATCAAACCAAACATCCTTCACATTCACCGAGCGAACATTACGAAAGTAAACTGCACATTTCTCGCTAAAAATATTTCCATAAACGCATTTAATGGCGTAACTATGTTACTATTTCCACCCAGAATAAAGAAAGTTGTCGGCCGTGGCTGCGCTGGAGTCCGAGGTAGGAAACCCAAACGCCGCCGTGTTTGGGTGATAGAGTTTAGATCGGGTTAGATTAAATAATCTCGGATATAAATAACAATAATCGGGTTAAATAACTTCACATGGTGTGTCTGGTGGTAGGAGACACACACACACACACACACACACACACACACACACACACACACACACACACACACACACACACACACACACACACACACACACATTACAGTGCTGCCTACGACCACCTGGTAGTTTCTCTTTTAGACATAATTTGCATCTCTGCTCAGCCTTGCTTGCAGTGTGGGCTTGTGCAGCAGTGTTTTTCCAGGCTGTGTTGTGCCACACTGCACACAGTGTGGTCCTAAGCATGCTGGGAATTTGTTTCCATATTAAACATTTCCTGACAAATTAATAAGCCAGACCACTCAACTAACCCCGGCCCCCCAACTAGTGTCTTGATGTCTTTATCATCCTTTATTCCCTTCTGTCTCTCTTTATATCTCACTCTCTCTTCGCCCTCTGTTTTTCTATTATTTTTCCACTTCTTGTGCCCTCATTTCAACTTGGCAATTGCCTGAGCAATAATAGGCTGACATTAATCATAATGTGTTCCTTTGCTCCCTCTACCTCCCAATAGCTCATTCCCATTTCTTACCCCCCCCACCCTCCCCTTAATGATGAGGTCTCCCTTCCCCATCCAGCCCATCTGTCTCCACAGTACTCTTCCACCTCCACCCGCCCACACTTACCCCTTCACTTCCAGTGGATGCGGGGGTGTTGGGGGTCGGCGGGAGAGGGGGAGGTGGAGGTAGAGGTGGGTAGGGAGGGCTTATTCAGTCCTCCGAACACCGACCCCCCCCCCCCCCCCCCCCCCCCTCCCCCTCCCCCGCTGGCATTGACTGAGTCATCAAATTCAATAGCAACCCAGGCAGTGTTTTTTTTTTTTTTTCCTGCCCTACTTTGATTTGATTTTTTTTTCCAAATCACTAACACCTGTATTGTTGTGTGCCATGCCTCGCCACTCCAAGGTTTAGTTTATTTATAGCATTGTTTGGTACGACAACACAGGCTTTCCTCAACCGCTGTACTGTCTTCATCCACAAATATGTCTAGAACCATGTGTTTGACGTCAATAAAGTGAACACTTTAACATTATATATTTTTATTTTTTTAAATAAAAGCCTACAATTATCTAGAATTTCTGATTGGACAACTTGTGTGTCAATCTAGTTCAGGTTTTTTCTGTTAACAAATTATGTATACATAGCCTTCTCTTACTTCCTCCCTCAAGGATTAATACAGAGGGATATATTCTGTACATGGGGATACATGCTTATATTCCCATATTGTCTCTGTTTTTTTTTATATGTTTGTTTTTCGGTCTGACAACTAGTTACTCCCAGGCTGGTCACATTTCAAGGCAAATATTGTAAAATGGTCAAATGTTTTTTAAGGATTCAGTTTTTTGTTGTTATTGCCTAAGAATCCTCATCACTTTGGCTTAAAGATCCAATTTCTGAGCAGTTTCACCATCTGGTCCTCTATGGACATTTTGTGTGGGACACATGATAAATTATGTGGAATAAGACAAACAAATAAATCCACCGGAAAACATGGCTAGCAGAAGGTCTCAACAAAGCCCTTTTCCTTCTGAAGCATGTGCGGTGAACTGAATGCATGATTTAAAAAAACAATGATTTATTTATTTCTGAACGTTCAGAATGCATACAATCCTGAACGGAGGCACAATCCCTGAGTGACGCAGTAGCACTTTAAATGTTTATAGTGGAGGCGTTAGGGATATTTTTATACCTTGTGTGTCGCAAGCATTCTTGCAAGTTCTCCAGCTCTACAAATCATGTAGCTCCATAAAACTTTAAGGTCCAGGCATCGAAAAGTTAACTTTTATTATTTGCCTGAAAGATAAACATATAGTGTTTTACAGCCACAATAAAGTTAATTTGATTGAATGCTGCATGACAGAGAACAGTTAATTTAGATTCACCTATGGGAAATTGCATTATAATGTACGCGTAAGCACGCTATCTGTTCTCGTTCCGTGACGTCTTTCTCTCTCTGTCTCTTTCCCTCTCTCTCTTTTTCTTATTCCCAAGTCTCACCACCAGAGATAAGCATTCTCTGGCTCGGTTGCCCTGATTTAATTAATCTCTCTCTCTCTCTCCCTCTCACTCTCTCTCTCTCACTCTCACTCTCACTCTCACTCTCACTCTCACTCTCACTCTCACTCCCACTCCCTCTCTCTCTCTCTCTCCCTCTCTCTATGTGTCTGGCCTCTTCGGGCCAGGGCATCTAAGTTGTATGATATGAGGCTTTGTGTCCAACTGGCTTGCATTGTTGGCCTCAGGTTTATTATGATAGGGTCTAAAATGACTCGGCTTTTATGAAACCCAGACGTTTAAATCGATCTACTTTGCCCATACAACGTCCTCCCACACGCAATCACTCACACACATGCACCCAAACATGCACACGCACACAAACATGCATATGTTGACATCTCCTTTCTCTGATGTAACTTTGATTCTCCCTTCCCACTGTTCTCTTACTTACCTCTACTTCTCCCACTCTTTCACGCTCTCGAAGAGTTCACACCAGCCTACATCCTCATGATGATTATTTCTGGGCAATCTTGCAGCAATTTACATATTTTACCAGTGTTTTCATCAACAAAATGTCCATCAACCCCAGGATATAGAGCATGAAGCGATACGACGCCTTTCCCTCACATCAACCGTGTGTTCTTGCGTTTGACATTTGGTAAATAATGCCCCCTGATTGCCAGAGCTGAGCAAACCCTCTTAGCAGTTGAAGTCTTTAAAAGTCCCGAGGGGATAGGGCTGCTACGGCGCAGCTTGTTCTCCAGTTCCTGCGAATCAAAAGTGGCAGTTGAGTGATGCGCCACGATTCATGTTCTCTATTGTGAGTGTTACAGGAACACTGCTAACTAATAGGCGATTGAGGCAAGCAACTGAAATTAAACAGATTTCCTCCTCTGTTGGCAAAAAATAATCAAAAGAGACAGACTCTTATGGGGAATTGCCTCTGAGTTATCATTTGAGCAACCACTGTTGCTTATAATCTAAGCGGGAAGCAGATCTATAACCTGATTGAGAGATGTGATCCAATCAAAGACTGCGCCCTCATCCCGCTCGACGCCAGAGGGCAAAAGATAGAGGCTCATGATTTCCTTTTCTCTTCTGTTTTCGCTGCTACGTGACGTAGGAGACACAGCATCATAGCAAGCTAATGGATGTGGGTCCCTGCTCAGGGAACACTGGTTGCTTTAGGCAACGGAGACGTTTTCTCGCACCGCAGGAACCTTTGCAACCTGCTATTTCAGGGGCTGCCTTCAATCATACAAAGCAGTTTGTTCGAAAACCTGGAGAGATCCCAGGGGCTGCAACTCACATCCAAGGTGTGAGCAGTCATTGTGACCTGTATTGGGAGAGCTGTGAAGAATCACCAGGGCCGAGGAAGAGCATGAACTACACGAGATAGAGGTCAGAGTCTGCAGGACCACTGACATGCCCCAAAGGAAAACCCGGGAGGATTCCCTTATGGAACAGAGGAAAAGCCACTAGGCTGATGTTCGGTTTTAGTGATATAGCCCTTACTCACAGTTACAGCCTCAATAGGCTTCACAGGTTATATGACTTCAAAGGACAGCACACTAGCCCCCAAAAGAGCATGGAAAAACTCCTTTAATTATCGAGGAGAAAACCTTGAGATGGAATACAGCGTGAGGGATCCTTCCTTCTAGGGGTGGTAAGGAGTGCAGTGGGTGCCAATATGGACATGCACTCTGTATGGTAACGACCAGTCGAGGGTTGACACTTGGGGTTCTACTTCCTTTATTCTCGTTAGAAGGTCCAGGCGAGGGAGAGGCGTTGGTTGGTTGGCTCAGTTGTGTAGTCTTCAAAGATCGGATGACCTGATCTGCCAGTCAAAGTTCCATTAGGATGATGGATCACGATGTCGAGACTAGTATTGAGGCCTACTTGGGCTGGGCGTTGGATTGGTATCAAGGAGATGTCGGTTGAACAGGTTTCGCCGTCTTTTGTATTTGGTTGCGATGCAGCATCATTGACGACATTCATCAGATATCAGATCTGGAATCTTATGTCAAAGGCAAGGTCTGTTTGAGAGGCGACGAAACATGTAAAAATTAAACACTTTTACATGATTTGTAACTAAATAAAAAAGATGAAAATTTACGGCTGAAATATGAAAACAAAGGTTCAAAGTGAACCACAGCAACCAATACAAACAATATGTAATGTCAAAGTGAGAGAAATCCTCGTCATCCATAACTCGAGCAAAGAATGTCAAATATACAACCCATTAATATTTCTCTGTTGCTGCACACATATTTTCTTTAGACATCTGCTTCTTAAAAAGGCTCTTCATCCTTTTTATTTCCAAAAGATTAAAAGCAACAGGGATGTGACGTGTTTAACTTCATTCGATAATGTAATTATGTAGTATGTCTAGTCTACTACCTTGAAACTGTTATCTTCCTGATATGGGAACGCTCTCCAGAGATAGTCGGTTCATTTGTAAAATGGATTATGATCATCCCCTGTTCCATTGAGAATAAAACGGAAATGCATGTCTTTGCGTTTGCTCATTGTTGCTCATTGTTGACCAAATCAATTCAATGTACTCCGCTCCAGATGGGGCGGATATGAATTATTTTGACAGTACTGAAAAGCATTCCTTCATGTGGTCATCACTGTCCTTGGTGCTGTTATCCGAGCAGATACGGAGCTCCATAGCCTCCCTCCCCGGCAGAAGCACTTCCATCTAAGGTTGCCAGTTGTTTTTCTGCCTTGTTATTCAATCTAGTCTTTCTCCTCTTTCACACACACACACACACACACACACACACACACACACACACACACACACACACACACACACACACACACACACACACACACACACACACACACACACACACACACACACACACACACAGACACACACACACACACAGGCACACACACAGGCACACAGGCACACTTAAAAACAAATGCACACACACACACAATTAAAAACAAACACACACACATAAACACACACAAAAACAAGCAGGCATGCACAAACACACACACACACGCACACACACACACGCACACACACACACACACACACACACACACACACACACACACACACACACACACACACACACACACACACACACACATACAGATACACACGCACACAAACACACACATACCCTAAAGAGGACCACTTGAAGAAACGTCTGGCTGAGAATCCACAACCAGAAAATGCCTCTGTGCTACACACTTCACACAACTCTTTGTTAATCTCTCTCTCCCTCGTTCTCTCCCTCTTTCTCCCGCCATTGCTATCTCTCTCCAGCTCTCTTGCCCCAGCTCTCTCAGGCCTCCACGGGGTGTGACATTATGTGCAGTATGGCCGAATCAATACGGGGCAGGGGAGCGCACACACACACACACACACACACACACACACACACACACACACACACACACACACACACACACACACACACACACACACACACACACACACACACACACACACACACACACACACACACACCACACAGGCACACAGTTGGAGTGTTTTGGCTGTTTTAACCCTCCCCCTCCCCAAATATGTCCTTGTGTGTGGGTCGAGTACAGCTGGCCCAGCACTGGTATGTCAGCAGAGCCCGTCTGTGGGTCTGGTGGGGAGAGGGGGGTTGTAGGAGACATCAAGCCATTCATATTAAAACTGATATGAAAATTAGAGTTTAACACATCACCCTTATTTTGATGTCCAGCCTTGCCCCTCATCTCATCGCATTGAATTTAATCTTTCCTTCTCTGCTCCTCGCTTTTCTTCTATCCTCTCCTCTATTCAACTCTCCTCTCCTTTGCATGTTTTCTTCTCTCCTCTCTTCTCCTCTCATTTTCTCTTCTTTTCTATTCTCCTCTTCTTCTTTCCTCCCTTCTTCTCTCCTGTTCTCTCCTCTCTTTTTCCTCTCCTCTCCTCTCTTCTCATCTCCTCCCCTCTCCTCTCTTCTCCTCTCCTCCATAGCTCCTACCTGGGGTTGTCATTTAGGTAAAAGACTGCAGGGTTTTTCAATTTGATGCGAATGAGTTGCGGCAGTTATGTTGTAACAGAGTAGATACGCTGTCAACGTTCTTCTGAATTTACTTCCTACCAATCCCATGATGGAGGAAATGGATGTTTGAGATGTCTCTTATAGTCCATGTGTTGTTTAAGACACACACATGCATGCACACACAACTTAAACACACATACTGTACACCCCCCCCCACACACACACACACACATGCACTCAACATTGCTAGTGTACACACTCAAGTACACACCCACACAGACACACACACACATACACGGCCACACAAACACACACGCACCCCACTGGTAGTACAAACACTCACGCATCCCCCCCTACACACACACACACACACACACACACACACACACACACACACACACACACACACACACACACACACACACACACACACACACACACACACACACACACACACACACAAAGTCACACGCACGCACACATGCATGCACACACACACAAACACACACACACACACACACACACACACACACACACACACACACACACACACACACACACACACACACACACACACATAATGGGTGTATGACTGCATCATGCTTGTGTCATATGGAGGCGCACCGCGGGGCTGAGATATAATTGCCTCCCAATCAATTATTGAGAATCAGCCTTTATTCTGTCTCTGCCTCCCCTGCTTTGCTCCCTCCCGCCCTCTTCCTCTCCACGCCGGAACATTCCTCCACTCGTTTTACTTAACATCTCCTTTTTCAGAAACACCGATCTCGCCTTGACCCCCCCCCCCCCCCCCCCTGTGTTCTTCCCACACTGAGAACAGGAATAGAGCTCTCAGATGTCCCTCCGTGTCTCTGGAAACTGCTCGGGTCTTGGCATCAGTTTTCCCTGACCCCCCCCCGCCCCCCTTTCTCAACACTCCCCCCCCCCCCTCCCATCTCCCCTCTCATTTTCACCCTCTCCTATTTTCTTATTTTCCCTTCCGTCCTTCTACCTCTTCTGTTTTTTTTCTACACTATGTTTGTGTGTGTGACCACCTCTCTCTCTCTCTCTCTCTCTCTCTCTCTCTCTCTCTCTCTCTCTCTCTCTCTCTCTCTCTCTCTCTCTCAGCTCCAATCTCTCTCGCTCTCTCTCTCCCTCCCATTTTTTCAACGCTGTTCCTGCCATTCTGGAGCTCATCTCTCACCATCTCTCTCTCTTTCTCTAGTGTGGCTCAGTGTCCCTCTGTCCTTGATTTTCTCCCTGTAGCTTCCTGTCTTTGTGTTTTCATGCAACCCTCTCTCTCTCTCTCTCTCTCTCTCTCTCTCTCTCTCTCTCTCTCTCTCTCTCTCTCTCTCTCTCTCTCTCTCTCTCTCTCTCGCTCTCTCACATTCTCTTCCCGCCCCCTATCTCCCTCACCCCAAATCAGTAATAGCCCCTCCTCCTCCTCAATCTACTGCCTTCACCCTCTCCCCCTCTAGTATTTCCTTCCTCTCCCTTTCCCTTCCTCCTCCTCAATCCATCCTTGTCTATTTCCTCTCTCTCTCTCTCTCTCTCTCTCTCTCTCTCTCTCTCTCTCTCTCTCTCTCTCTCTCTCTCTCTCTCTCTCTCTCTCTCTCTCTCTCTTCCTATCTTCATCTCTCTCTCTCTCTCTCTCTCTCTCTCTCTCTCTCTCTCTCTCTCTCTCTCTCTCTCTCTCTCTCTCTCTCTCTCTCTCTCTCTCTCTCTCTCTCTCTCTCTGTCTCTCTGTCTCTCACACGCCGCTTCCTCCCAGCTGTGCTGTGTGGAGTTCTATCCGTTGGACTGGGCTGGAAACATTTAAGCCGTTATGTAACTCATCCCTCTCGCTCTTAACTGGGAAGAGTATTTCATGCCCCCCCCCCCCCCCCCCCAACACACACACACACACACACACACACAGACACACACACACACACAAGCCTCACACAACCACAGCGCTCAAGGAGAGTGGCAGTGGAGGACATGAATGGATGAATGATTGTATGGGGAGGATGGATGGAAGAATAGGGTAGGAAGTGCGAGGACAAGGAGGTGGAGGATCGAGTGAGGAATCGAAAGGGTGGACTCTTGAGGAGAGAGAGAGAGAGCAATCGAAGAATGAAAAGGGACAAGGGAGAGAAAGGGGGATCAATTGGAGGAGTTTAGGAGAGATGGAGAGACTTTTAGGATTGTTAACATGTCAAATTTACCCAGACACAGAACAAATAGACAAAGGCATCAAAAAACATATTAATATTTTTATGAAAAACGTTCACATAGAGAGAGAGAGAGAGAGAGAGAGAGAGAGAGAGAGAGAGAGAGAGAGAGAGAGAGAGAGAGAGAGAGAGAGAGAGAGAGAGAGAGAGAGAGAGAGAGAGAGAGAGAGAGAGAGAGAGAGAGAGAGAGAGAGAGGTCGCTTGTTGTCTGTCTGGTGACAAGTCCTGGTGTCGTGTCCTCTGCCTGACTGACTGAATTTCCTTCATGTGCACGGAGAGTGTTGGGGAGAACATCCAGACAGGCACATTGAGAAAAGGACATCCACACACACACACACACACACACACACACACACACACACACACACACACACACACACACACACACACACACACACACACACACACACACACACACACACACACACACACAACCATACACAAAGAAACAGTTTTATTGAAGAGTGTTTATGTTACTTGTGTGTGTTGATGTGTGTGTGTGTGTGTGTTTCAGTTTGTGCACATGGAATGTATCAAGATGAAGCCTAAATCTCGGTTATCTTCCATCCTTGCTTCAGTGGGCAGGGTTCGATCTTGCTTACAGTCATCATGCGTGTGTTCAAGTGTGTGTGTTTGTGTGTGTGATACTATTCAGTTGAAATCGTTGACATTGTGCGTTGTTACTTCCATGGTTACTTTTTTGAAAGATTTGCAACGGTCTGAGATGGCGATGACGGGTGAGTCCGTGAATGTCTCCCTCACCACTGCTTCACATCAACTGGCCATGGCACAGCGTGGTGTTAATGCTATGAAGGTATTATTGTAGCAAAAGTCTCAAGCATGCGTACACTAAAGTCACAAATGCGTAACTAAAGTCACAAATGCGTAACAGTAAAGTCACAAATGCGTAACTAAAGTCACAAATGCGTAACAGTAAAGTCACAAATGCGTAACTACAGTCACAAATGCGTAACTAAAGTCACAAATGCGTAACTAAAGTCACAAATGCGTAACAGTAAAGTCACAAATGCGTACCTAAAGTCACAAATGCGTAACTAAAGTCACAAATGCGTAACTAAAGTCACAAATGTGTAACAGTAAAGTTGAAGTCGTAAATATTTATTCTACCATTGTCAACACGAAATAGGGGCTACGAGTTCACAAATCCTTTGTTACGGGTGCACGTCCATCGATACGACTGCACGAATCTGCTGCTACTCTTGTGAACACGACTCTTTTTCTTGTGGGTACGACTCTCTTTTTCCTGTGAGTACTTTTGCTACACGCCTAGGTGGTATATGTGTAGCAAAAGTCATTCGTATGACGTAGAGCGTCCGTGGGCGGGACAAAATTGCATAAACCAATGAAAGTCGCCGGCAGGGGATGCACTTTTCAAACTACACTGGGACCAGTCCAAGATTCCACCTCCTCATTTCTGGAATCTTGACAAGTTCACAGAAGAGAAGACGGCATCCTACACGTCAAAGGTGGGTATCTTAAATTATGTTAAATTTCAGTTCAACTGAATTCCCCCCAAAGTAGGCTATTGCATTAACATGCCGCCAGTGTCATTCAATGTATTATAATGGTCGCCATAATATATAATAATATGTTCAGAAATGTCTCGGATCGGCCTACTGCACCGCCTTTGTGAATTTAATTCCCCCCCCCCCCCATATAAATCCCATATTCATACATTTAAATTTTAACTGGCTGACTAGGAAACTATATGAGATAATACAGGGGAAAATCTAAAATAAATACACAATAACACTTAGTTTCACTGAGTTCCAACAAAATGTAGCATAGAGTGCTCCCTACTTTAGAGACTGTGAGACTGTAGCGAATGAGGCGCGATAAGAAGTGTGAAGTTGCCCCCATCCCCCAAATAATTCGAAAATAGGTGGAAGCATGTGTGTTAGTTTGTGCTGGCAAATTAAACGTTTGTGCTCAAACCATTCTGGAGATATTTAGCATGTAATATCTCCACGTAAACCGATTTGGTTTTTAAGATAGGCCTATACACCTTAGTCCGACAAAAATTGGACCGAATCGGGTTTCTCATAGTCGGATTAAGACCCCTAGATTATTCAATTGATGTCGCATTAACCGTGTTTCAATCGGATTGGAATTCGATTTTGCGCGCGGGGTAGGCCCGAGACCGGGGCCTACCCAGGGGGCCCGGGGCCGTGAGCCTTAAGTAGCCGATAGTCGTGTTTGCGCCGTCGTAAAACGAGAAACGGCGATTTATTAAAAAAAGGTGGCGAAGAAGATGATGGAAGCCGGTGTCGTGCCAATGTAATTACCATGTAGTTAAAATGTACCCGATAAGAAGAGTATCCCCGGAAGCGGGATGCATGCATCGAGTGCATGCGCGCTTCGATTTCACCCCGTTCACCCAAGACTAAAAAGGCTAAAATAAAAGTAGATGTTTTTCTAAATGTTGGTCATCAACGAGTAGAATGAATGAATGAACGAATGTTGAATATGGGATTTAAACTATTTTTCGAAAGATGGGGGGGGGGGGGGGGGGGGGGGAATTAAATTCACAAAGGCGGTGCAGTAGGCCGATCCGAGACATTTCTGAACATATTATTATATATTATGGCGACCATTATAATACATTGAATGACACTGGCGGCATGTTAATGCAATAGCCTACTTTGGGGGGAATTCAGTTGAACTGAAATTTAACATAATTTAAGATACCCACCTTTGACGTGTAGGATGCCGTCTTCTCTTCTGTGAACTTGTCAAGATTCCAGAAATGAAGAGGTGGAATCTTGGACTGGTCCCAGTGTAGTTTGAAAAGTGCATCCCCTGCCGGCGACTTTCATTGGTTTATGCAATTTTGTCCCGCCCACGGACGCTCTACGTCATACGAATGACTTTTGCTACACATATACCACCTAGGCGTGTAGCAAAAGTACTCACAGGAAAAAGAGAGTCGTACCCACAAGAAAAAGAGTCGTGTTCACAAGAGTAGCAGCAGATTCGTGCAGTCGTATCGATGGACGTGCACCCGTAACAAAGGATTTGTGAACTCGTAGCCCCTATTTCGTGTTGACAATGGTAGAATAAATATTTATGACTTCAACTTTACTGTTACACATTTGTGACTTTAGTTACGCATTTGTGACTTTAGTTACGCATTTGTGACTTTAGGTACGCATTTGTGACTTTAGGTACGCATTTGTGACTTTACTGTTACGCATTTGTGACTTTAGTTACACATTTGTGACTTTAGTTACGCATTTGTGACTGTAGTTACGCATTTGTGACTTTACTGTTACGCATTTGTGACTTTAGTTACGCATTTGTGACTTTACTGTTACGCATTTGTGACTTTAGTTACGCATTTGTGACTTTAGTGTACGCATGCTTGAGACTTTTGCTACAATAATACCTTCATATAATGCTTGCCACAGACGCACACAAACACACACAAACACACACAAACACACACACTCACACACACTCACACACACACACAAACACACATTCACACATGTGAATGCACTGACACACATTCAACCACATACAATCACACACACACACACACACACACACACACACACACACACACACACACACACACACACACACACACACAGACACACACACACACACACACACACACACACACACACACACACACACACACACACACACACACACACACACACACAGATATACACTCACACACACACAGGAATCATTACTTGAATGACTCATAACAACACCTGCTCTTCAGGGATATATATTTATTTGAGTGTTGATGACTAATATGAACAGGGTGTGGAGCTTCACACATTTTAAAACTCCTGTCTCATTACCCCTGCAATTTCTTCATCAGTTCACACCCAACAAATGGATGCCATGGTTTACAGTTGAAAACTGAAGTATGTACATACCTTCTTATGCAGGCCTGCATGTGAAAGTTGATGTATCGGCCCCCATCATTGTCCCTATGCTCACTACACCCTTGATCCATTCCAGATGTGACATGTCAATAATGATGCATTTTATGCATGTCACCTGTACATATCCACCTACCAGTCGCTGCCTGTGGTCAGTGAGCCATCCACTGTTGAGTTGAGCCTTGGTGAAGACAGCGTGGATGCTCGTAATCTACTGCACCGGTCTATTGTAGTAATCTACTGTCAGCGTGCAGAGCAATAATTAGCTAGATCGTGTACTTATGTTGGTGCCTGAGGCTGGGTGGGTGAGTGGGTGAGTGGGTGAGTGGGTGAATGATTGGTTGAACAGCGGATTACTGCCACTGCCAGCCGGTCTGACAACATTGTAAAAAGAGTATGTAAAAGTGTGCGTCGTAGAGTGACTATGTACATAATGGAAGTGTGTGTGCGCTTTGTGTGCGTTCGTGTATGTTTGATTGCAGGGATGCAGTTCCGACTGTCAGCATTTGTAGAGATGTCGGTTTTAGTGTGCGTTCATTTTTTTTAAATGTGCCAGAGTGTGCATTTGTGTTTGTGTGTACAGAGTTGAATGCGGTTCAGTCCGTCAGCAATTATGCAGATGTTATAATGTGCATGCATATCGAGATATGAGTACGCACCATGTGTGTGTGTGTGTGTGTGTGTGTGTGTGTGTGTGTGTGTGTGTGTGTAGGTGTCCTTGAGCATGTGTGTGTGTTTGCGTGTGGGCGTGTGCGGCGCTGTCAGTCAGAGGGTGAGAAAACGGGTCAATGAATTAGTCAATGGATGGAAACAACATGCCATGTCATAACCAAGGATTCTGAGTACAGATCAGGGTGTGTGTGTGTGTGTGTGTGTGTGTGTGTGTGTGTGTGTGTGTGTGTGTGTGTGTGTGTGTGTGTGTGTGTGTGTGTGTGTGTGTGTGTGTGTGTGTGTGTATAAAGCATGCATGTGTGTGTGTGTATAATGGATGCATGTATGTGTGTGTGGGTCACCTTTCTAAATATATCCATCTTTATCTCATGGTTGATGTAGCGGTGGGTCAGGGAGAGGGTAGCATGTATGTTTAGCGGTAGCCCAGAGGGAGCAGGTAGTGCAGAGAGAGAGCACTGGGGCGTACGGAGCAACACCTACGTACCCCTCGTCTCAGTACAGTGGCTCCGTTGTTCTATATCTATTTAATTAGATTTTTTATTGCTCTTCCCCCTCCAAGCTTTTCTTGCCCCCTTTCTTTCATCTCTCCTGGCTAATGTATTTTTCCGTTCAGAGTACTTATTCAACTATGTCTCTATTTGGGCTGTTCTTTTTGTTACGGGGAATTTTTTTGAGCCGTTCAGTTCTCCTTTATTTATTGTGCTCCAATTTTGCCCCCTCCTCTCAATCGCCTTTCATTTTTGCTGTCTGGTGTCACAGGGTCACACTCCCATTCTTAATACACTCTCTCTCTCTCTCTCTCTCTCTCTCTCTCTCTCTCTCCCTCTCTCTCTCTCTCTCTCTCTCTCTCTCTCTCTCTCTCTCTCTCTCTCTCTCTCTCTCTCTCTCTCTCTCTCTCTCTCTCTCTCCCTCTCTATCTCTCCCTCCCTCCCTTTCTCTGTCTCTCTCTTGTTCTCTTGCTCTATCTCTCTCTCCCTCTCTCTCTCTACCTCTCTGTCTCTCTCTCTCTCATTATCTTGCTCTATCTCTGCCTATCTCTCGCTCTCCAACTCTGTGTGTGTCTCTCTGTCCACCTCTGTGTGTGTGTGTATGTCTCTCTCTCTCTCTCTCTCTCTCTCTCTCTCTCTCTCTCTCTCTCTCTCTCTCTCTCTCTCTCTCTCTCTCTCTCTCTCTCTCTCTCTGTCTCTCTTTCTCTGCCTCTATTATCGGTCTTGTCAGAATGTTCTGTCGTCCGCTCCAGACTTTGATTTTTTCTCTCCGGCGTCTCTCCATCTGTGGTGGTGGTACTTGTCCCTGGCAGCCAGCCAGTCAGTCAGTTAATCAGCAAGTCAGCCAACCAGCTATTCAGTCGGTTATCCAGTCAGCCTGCCATCTAACAGGTCAGCAGACCAGCTCGTCAGTCAGTCAACCTACTAGTTAGTCAGCAAGCCAGTAGCCGACCAGTCATTCAGCCAACCAGTCAGTCGGACACAAGTGTCTCTCTGTCAGCCAGTCAGCTAACCAGTCAGTCGGACACCAGTCAGTCATAACCAGTCAGCCGACACATCAGTCCACAGTCGTCATTCATTCAGACAAATCAGCACAGGAGAGAAGTCGGCAGAGTGCCAAACGAAACAGGAGATTCGAGTGAGAAAGTGCAAAAAAAGTTTGTAGAAAGAAGGAGATAGAGAAAAAAGAGATAGGGGGCTTAGGGAGGTTTGGAGATTATGAGCGATAGATGTCCTTTTAGGCCAAACAGCGATCAGCATTAAAAGCTTTATGGGGACGTTGCCATAGTTTCCTGGAGGGCACCGTGGGTCACCGTGTCTCCAATGCAGTAAAGGTTGCGTTGTTTTTTTTTCCCTCTCTTCCTGGAGGACCATGAATGCCATGCATGATTATGTCAAAGTACTACTGAAGACCTGCACGCATTCATGCTGTCACTTCCCACACACCCACACGTGCACACACACACACACACACACACACACACACACACACACACACACACACACACACACACACACACACACCTGTACGTACACATGCGCACTAAACGGGCACTCACGCAAACAGACACACACATGCGCACACACCCGCGCACACTCGCACACAACCGCACACACAAACTTACAAACACACACTGTGATTAAGTAATGCTTGTGTTAACAAGTCCTGCTCACTAAGACATAGACCCGGACGGACAGGACAGTAGACGGCCAGACAGGCAGACAGACAGATAGAGAGTGTGTCCACAATTCCCCCGCTCTGCCCTGTCCTCCTAAATACCGGATGACCTGCTTTCATTAAGCCTGTGTGTCCAGCCGCCTCGCTGACCAGCCCCTCCAACTCAATAGAAAAGCCATTTTTTGGGACAGTTATTGGAATGAAGATAAACAAGCAGACATGCTGCCCTTGATGACACACACACACACACACACACACACACACACACAGACAGACAGACAGACAGACAGACAGACAGACAGACAGACAGACAGACAGACAGACAGACAGACAGACAGACAGACAGACAGACAGACAGACAGACAGACAGACAGACAGACAGACAGACAGACAGACAGACAGACAGACAGACAGACAGACAGACAGACAGACAGACACAAACACATACACATGCATGCACACACACACACACACACACACACACACACACACACACACACACACACACACACACACACACACACACACACACACACACACACACACACACACACACACACACACGTACACACATCTCCAATTTCACAAATTTAGAAATCAATGAAATGTCTCCAGTTTTCTCCTCTGCTACGAAATATCCCTTTCTGTGTCTCCTTCCTCTTTTCCCCTCTTGCTCTCTCTATATAGAAATGTGTGTGTGTGTGTGTGTGGGGGGGGGGGGGGGGGGGGGAGGGGTGTGTGCATGCGTGTGTGTGTGTGTGCTTTGCATCTCTGCGGTGGCCATGTGTCCTGCTCGGCCGTGTCCAGCCGACCAGCTGTGGTGACAAAGTGTCTGGAGCGTCTCCTGGCCTCACCTGGGTGCCAGGTGCCTCCTCCCCTTGGCAGAATAGAGGCCACGGTCCTGGTAGTCCATGGCTAATCTTCAACGCTTATTGTGATGAATTGAAGTGACGGGAGAAAGGCCACGGTCACTTCTACCATGTTGCGTTCAATGTTCAAAAACATCTTGATTGGCCCTGAGGGGGAAACTCATTGTTCGGAGCCGGAGGATAGCAGTTCCACAGGAGGTCCCATACATATTGGGTTTCTTTGAGTTGTGATGAGGGCGTTTAGCAGAAGGATTTAGATCTTGAGATCTCAGGGACAGAGGGGGAACTGTTGCGCGTGTTCGGGTGGCATTAGGTACTTTTCCACTGCACACAAAGGCCACTGGTCACCCGTGGCCCCTGGGGAATTACGGGTCAGTTTGTGTTTCCATAGGAGGGCACTTATAAAGGGCACGTCTTGGCCCGCAACAGTCGAACTGGGGACCGCTTCAGCCCAAAGTGGCTGAAACATCTCGCGGCATTGCCATGACCTCATTTCGACATAGTAATTGCATCATTTTTCCGTGTTGCGGAGGTTGGATTGGGAAAGTGTCCACCGGAGCACGCCAGGCCTGATGTGTCGAACCCAGATGCTTCTGAGGTCATCGCTCGCGGAACGGGTTTTAAGCGGTGGGAAAGTGCATGGTATTCTCCCCCACCACTGCTGCTGGGAGTGGGTCTTCAACCGAGGACCGGTCTCACTGAGTACCATCAAAGTGAAGTTAACCCTGCTGGATTCAAACAGTGAGATTCCCTTCTTAGCAAGCATCATGATTGCTTCCGGGATGAGAGTGACCCTAGACTGTGACATGCATTCCACCGGGGGGGGGGGGGGAGAGAGGGGGGAGGGAGGAGAGGGAGGAGAAGGTCAGTGGGTTGGTGACATTGTGGGCTCATGTTGCCCCCCCGCGACCTCATGGTCATTAATTGATGAGACAACCAATGTCAGGTTACAGCAGACTGTCCTTCGTCACGCAAACCCTCACTGCATGCCTCTGGCCATCCTCATAATTACCGCACATGCACACTCACACACGCCCGTATGAACTCACACTCACACTCACCCCCCGCTCGCATACCAGCCTGGTCAGCCACCTACACACGCGCGCACACACACACACACACACACACACACACACACACACACACACACACACACACACACACACACACACACACACACACACACACACACACACACACACACACACACACACACACACACACACACACACACACACACACGCAAACAAACACACATATATGTCATGCACACACATTGGGTAGAGTCAGGTAAACTGAAGTCAACTGCTCCTGTCAAACACACTTAGTGTCTGCTCAATTTAATATCTTTTAAACTCAACTTTGTCCAACCCATGCTACTTATTTTATTTGCACATTAGCCCACAATATGGCTTGGTAAACAACAGCACGGCATCGTGACGGCCTCGCCTCTGTCTACCCTTTTATTCCCATTGCAGTGAACTAATGTCATTTCACTATTGCATAAATATGGGATTAGAGCAGGAAGCCTCTGTCTGTTGTCTCGCCTAATGAAATGTCTCGGGAGGGATGCGATTACCTCCCCGGATATGCCTACTGTCACTGTATTTCGCACACCCTGGGTTGTTGCCTTTGAAAATAGAAAACAACCCTATAGTCGGGTGGACTGACAGCAGCAGCAAGCGCATGTGTAATCAATCCATGCAATGGTTATTTAGTTATACGAGCCATGGGTATCTTTCACATTCATCAATGTCAAGTTTGTTTCCTTTATCTTCTTTCAAACTGATATGCTTGCGTAAGCACAGAGATGCAATCTCCCTGTACTTTGGGATAATAAAGGTGGCAACACAGCTATTCTAGAGCAAGTGTCAATCAATGAGGGGTGCAAATAGGGCTTTCTGTTAGAGCCAAATTGAATTTCATTGTGTTTTTTAGCATACGAATACGATGGCAAATACACAGTCAATAAGACATTACTATAAGATGTTTAAGCCATTGAATCATTAGATTAAAAAACAGAACTACAACTACAACTAGAAACTGAAAAAACCCAGTGTGTTGAAACATGTCAATGCGACATAGCTTTGACATTCTAACCTCTTGTGTCAGTCTAACCACAGCTGTCAATCAATATGTCGTCAGCCTGAGATGGCTAGCTGGTGGACTATGAGCTTAGCTACGGACACGCAGCATGTCTGTGTGTTCATGCACATGGTGTGTATGTTTGTGTGTGTTCTTCATATGTGTCTAAATATGTCTAGTCTCTAGGGTTAGCTTGTCAGCCTGATGACTGGCAACCGATACCTGATAGATGAAAGGAAATTAGGTTTCAAAAAATCCATTCTTCAGCGAAGCTTGGAACAATGAGTCCATACTAAAATAAGCCTTGGGTGAGGGCCGAGACTTTAAACTCCCTGACAGGAGGATGGAGAGAGAGACAACAAAATAACAGCTGTATACTTGTCTTTGTAAGAACATGCTTTATTTGTGCTTCACATCTGCTTACTCTGAAAATAGGTAATGCTCCAGAACCAAATCATGAGAAACTATAAATGACTCATGACGCAACTCATTTTTTTCAAAATCTTTTAAAGGTCAATGCTGCCTGGTTAAGTGGTTTTGAACAAAGTCAAATAACGCTCCTTAGTTCAAGGTTTCCACAGCAAAAAATGTTATTCAAAGATCTCAAACTGCTGTTTTCCCAGGATCCTTCGGTGCAGAAGATGGGGGCTGGGAGAAAGAAGACGGTGTCCTTCAGCAGCATGCCCTCTGAGAAGAAGGTAATCGCACCTAGCAACACAACCCCCTCCAGTCCCCAGGTCAGCCCAACTAAAAGCCTTAAACAACCCGTTCTCCTCGTTGATTGGTCCTCCTCGTGGTCCTTCTCCCCCCAGGTCAGCAGCTCCTCGGACTGCCTGGCCTTCATGCAGGGCGGCTGCGAGCTGAAGAAGGTGCGGCCCAACTCCAGGGTCTACTGCCGCTTCTTCACCCTGGACCCGGACCTGAGCTGCCTGCGCTGGGAGCCCTCCAAGAAGGACGGGGACCGGGCGCGCCTGGACATCTCCTGCATCCGCGAGGTCCGCACCGGCAAGAGCACCGAGACCTTCCTCCACAACGGGCCTCTGTCCGAACACCTGGCCGAAGAGGCGGCCTTCTCCATCATCCACGGGGACGAGTACCAGGTGAGGTGGGCGGGACCAGGTGTGTTGTTTGATGAAGTAAGGCTGTATTGCAGTAGTGGGCAATGCCACATTCATGCAATAGCAAGACGTCAGTTTGTCTGTGCGTTTATCCATCCACTGAACCACTACTAGCCCGATCTACGCCTAACCCTTAAGCCATCCATCCCTCCATCCATCCATCCATCCATCCATCGTTCTCTCATTCCCTCTCTCCATCCAGCCATCCATCCATCCATCCATCCATCCATCCATCCACCATCCATCCATCCATCCATCCATCCATCCATCCATCCATCCATCCATCCATCCATCCATCCATCCATCCCTCTCTCCATCCATCCATCCATCCATCCATCCATCCATCCATCACTCCATCCATCCATCTATAATAATGGGTATAATAATATAATAATAATAATACTGTATTGTCGTCCAAAAAACGTAAAAAACGAAAACTAAGTTCTGACCAACAAGACGTATGAAGTTAAAACACAGTCTCCCATCCTCTTGGCTCTCCAGTCCCTGGACCTGGTGGCGCTGTCGGCCGACGTGGCCAACATCTGGGTGACGGGCCTGCGCTTCCTGGTGGCCCACCCCTCCATCGTCGGGGGCCCCGGGGCCGGCCTGGGCGAGATGGGGGGCTACGTGGTGGAGGGCAGCCCCGGCAGCAGGATGAGGAGCGAGTGGCTGGCGGCCGAGTTCGCCCAGGTGGACGCCGACGGCAACGGCGTGGTCACGGAGAACGTGGCGGTGGCCGCCATCTGCAAGCTCTGCCCCGGCATCAAAGAAGCCAAGGTATGGGGGTCCGTCGGGTGACCGTTGAAACACGTTTGTGGTGTGAACCGCAGTCGTTTCCATCAGTATGTTGAAAGCTGTAGATCGTAGAGATATCGATAAAGATGTCACATGTTCAAGATAGAATGACTCAGGAACAAATCAGGCCGGCTGATGTGATAAGGTTAAGGCTGGCTAGAGGTCCTCTCGGTGGGACTAGGAACCACGCTAATACTTTCTATATATATATTTTTAGATGCTGTGTAACTACTGTTTATGAAAAACACAAAAATCCCCAATTGTGTCAACTGTGGCGTAATGCACCGGTAGTGTGCTAGGTGTTGCTAGGTGCGATTACCACTTTGCATGAGCTTCCTGTTTACCGGTGTCTGGAAGGGTGTGGTAACTCAAACTCAAACCCTGGTGTGCAGCCAGTAATGCAGGGTCGTTGCGTCTAGACGATGAGAAAACAACACAAACACAAAGAAGGCCAAATTAAACCGAAAAAATCACCGGGCGCAGACATATGCACCGCAAGAAGTGTGTCAGTGGAAGAGTCTGGCCTGCTGATCCTAAGCGGACGGCCGATTCATCGAAGGAGAGTTAGAGAGAGAGAGGGGGAGAGAGAGGCAGCGAGAGATAAAGAGATTGGAAGGAACAGAGAGAACAGATAAAGAGGAAGGGGAAGGAAAGGTTTATCTCGCTGTGTCTGGTGATCTAGGTCACTCTTAATATCCTCTGTAAAAAGCGGGCCGGGAATTCTCTTTCACTTTGATTCATGAGCTCCAGAAATGAACAAAGCTTCATAACCATAAACAGACCTGGCTTAGCTAATGAAGCTACGCTAATTATTCCCCCCCCCCCCCCCCCCCCGCTGTCTCTCAATGACCCTGCTGCCACTACCCCACCCTGACCCCCCAACCCTCCCTCCACCCCCCAACCCTTCCTCCAACCCCTCACTCCCCCCCTGACCCCCCAACCCTGCCTCCGACCCCTGACCCCTCCCTCCACCCCCCACCCCCCACGCCCCACCCTCACCCCCCAGGTGCGGCAGCGCTTCAAGGAGATCCAGTGCGCCAAGGAGAAGCTGACGTCGCACGTGACGCGCGAGGAGTTCCAGGAGGCCTTCTGCGAGCTGTGCACCCGGCCCGACGTCTACTTCCTGCTGGTGCAGCTCTCCAAGGACCGCGAGTGCCTGGACGTGCAGGACCTGCGTCTGTTCCTGGAGTCGGAGCAGGGCCTGTCCCTGGCCACGGCCGAGGGCTGCCTGCAGCTGCTGCGCCGCTACGAGCCGTCGGCGCAGGGCCGCGAGCGCGGGGTGCTGGGGCTGGACGGCTTCGCCCGCTACCTGCAGTCGGCCGAGTGCCACCTGATGGACCCCGAGCACCTGGCCGTGTGCCAGGACATGAACCTGCCCCTGTCCCATTACTACATTAGGTGGGTGTGGGTGTGGGTGTGTGTGTGTGTGTGTGTGTGTGTGTGTGTGTGTGTGTGTGTGTGTGTGTGTGTGTGTGTGTGTGTGTGTGTGTGTGTGTGTGTGTGTGTGTGTGTGTGTGTGTGTGTGTGTGTTTGACAGTGGTGTTCTTAAAACTGTTCCTGGTGGTGTAATAATTATATTATCATTTTGTATGAATATATAAATCACAACATTTTATTAACTGCTTGTTTAAATGCTTTTCAGTACGCCTGGGGTCGATATTTTTGTAATAAAATAAATCGTTTAGTGCGAATTGGTAAAAGCCTGTGTACACTACTTACGCCCATGACTGTGAAATTAAGGTATCTCGTTATTGGTAGCCAGAAATAGAGCGCCACATTAATTTAGTCTTGATGGTGGGCAACTGTTAGTCAACAGACCTCCACCTCATACCAAACAGCCCGCCCCCTGTGTCCCCAGTGCCTCGTACCGCTCCTACCTGCTGGACGACCAGGTCCACGGCCGGGCCGACCTGGGAGGCCTCACCAAGGCCCTGCAGGCCGGCTGCCGATGCCTGGAGCTGGGAGTCACCGACGGCCCGGAGGGAGAGCCCCTCCTGGGGGTGGACTACGGCCCCGAGGCCCCCCGCCACCACCACCACCACCACCACCACCACCACCACCACCACCACCACCACCCCCACCCCCACCACCACGCCCCCGTCACCATCCGCTCAGCCCTGGAGGTGGTCAACAAGTACGCCTTCCTCACCTCCCCGTACCCCCTGCTGCTGTACCTCTGCCAGCGCTGCTCCCCGGCCCAGCAGCGCGTGCTGGCGCAGCACCTGAAGAAGGCGTTCGGCTCCCGGCTGTACGGCGCCGACGCCCTGACGGTGGGCCCGGCGGGGGGGCGCGCGCCGCCCCTGCCCTCCCCGGAGCAGCTGAAGGGGCGCATCCTGCTGGTGGGGAAGAAGCTCTCCCCGGAGGAGGACGGCTCCGAGGGGGAGGTGTCAGAGGAGGACGAGGAGATAGGAGGAGGGGGGCCGCTGGCGGGCCGGCGGATGACCATCCCCGGCGAGGAGGAGCTGGGCGTGGTGCTGGTGGTGCCGCCGCCCCCTCAGCCCAGGAGGCTCCGCCTCTGCCGGGAGCTGTCGGACCTGGTGAGCGTGGCGCGGACGGGCAGCCGCAGCTTCTACGCCCAGAGGGGCCACCCCAAGCAGCGCCAGTCGCCGCCGAGCAGCCCCTCCTCCCCTTGCACCCCGCTGCCCCCTGAGCCTCCCTACTGGACGCTGTGCTCCCTGGGGGAGGGCGAGGCCGGCCGCCTCACCAGCGAGACCCCCGAGGAGCTGGTGGTGTTCACCAAGCGCACGCTGAGCCGCGTCAGGCCCAGCTCGGTGCGGCTGGACTCCAGCAACCCCAACCCCCAGGGCTACTGGAAGGGAGGGGTCCAGCTGGTGGCCCTGAACCAGCAGACCCCCGGGGCCATGCTGGACCTCCACCGCGGGCGCTTCTCCGTGAACGGCGGCTGCGGCTACGTGCTGCGCCCCGGCGTCATGAGGGAGGAGGTGTCGTACTTCAGCGCTCACACGCAGGGCTGCGTGCCCGGGGTGCCCCCGCAGACACTGCGGATCAAGGTAGACACGGGCACACGCGCGTGCACGCACACGCAGACACACAGGCAAACCTACGCAAACACGGACATTGACACAGAAACACACACACGTAGAAACACACACATGCACACACACACGAACGCACGCACGCACGCACGCACGCACGCACGCACGCACGCACGCACGCACGCACGCACGCACGCACGCACGCACGCACGCACGCACGCACACACACACACACACACACACACACACACACACACACACACACAAACACCTTTAGACACACAGACACATATGCACATGCTATTGTGGTATTTGTTATTTATTAACACAAAAAAGTGTGAAAGTTCAATCTTCCCAAACCGTGTATGTGTTGAATGTGTATTCAACACATATTCTAGGTTGAATACACACACATACAGTATACGTGTATGTAAATAACTGTGTTCAGGTGCTTGAGCCTGCGTTATTGCGGGTCTCAGTGGGTTCTTTATATGCAGGTGATCAGCGCCCACAACCTGCCCAAGCCTCAGGGCGCGGGGGCCAAGGGGGAGGTGATCGACCCCTACGTGGTGCTGGAGCTCCACGGGGTGCCGGCCGACTGCGCCGAGCAGCGCACCCGCACAGCCGCGCAGAACCAGGACGACCCCCTCTTCGACGAGACCTTCGAGTTTCAGGTGCGGCACCTTCTCATCCACATGTTAACTAAATGGACGCATTGATGAGACGTAGGATGAAGGGAAATGAGGCCCCATGCAGGACAATACCGCGTGTGTGTGTGTGTGTGTGTGCAAAATTTCCCTATCCTGCAGTGGATTTGTTTATGTACGCGTCAGGGGCTGGGCTGTGTATCGGTGAGGCTAAACCAGCGCGACAAGCTGTCACTACCAATATCGCCTGTCCTCTGAGGCCGCTTCAAGTGTTTGCATGTGTGTCGCCCTAAAGCAGGCATAACTCTGCCTTTTGGAAAAGTCTGGTGGAAGTCTGTTGTCTTTTTGTTGCAAAGTCTGCGCTTTGTTCTTTAATAGCCTGTTTGATGAGCACTTCTGGTGCGGAAACAGGACAGTCTTTGTCCCATATAAAAAATGACAACATTGCAATGATATTGCAGCATGGCGATCTCCCAAACCATGCCACGATGAGTTTATGGGGAAGACGTAACAAATGACGTATTTAAAAAAACGAATATGAAATACAACTGTGAGCCCAATCTGTTGGATTCAGCCCGCGTCTGCCCTGTGATTAAGTAATGCACTCCTAGTGATAGGCCAAGGTGTAACGTAGGACCGCCAGGCTTGAATAACACCAGCAGACACTGTAAATACAGGGGAACATGACCAGGTGAGGAGAGAGAGAGAGAGAGAGAGAGAGAGAGAGAGAGAGAGAGAGAGAGAGAGAGAGAGAGAGAGAGAGAGAGAGAGAGAGAGAGAGAGAGAGAGAGAGAGAGAGAGAGAGAGAGAGAGAGAGAGAGAGAGAGAGAGAGAGAGAGAGAGAGAGAGAGAGAGAGAGAGAGAACTAAGGCTCATTGTGTCTTGGGTCTTGTAACACAAAGCCCAACCAAGGGGTGGAGGGCAGTGTGCCGTGACAAAGAACACACACTCTGTATACAACCGTACACACATAACAAGCACACACATACATACACCCAAACACGCACACGAACTTGACATTAACACACTCCCCAGTGTTCCTCGCCTCTATATTGGTGTGTGTGTGTGTGTCTCTCTCTCTCTCTCTCTCTCTCTCTCTCTCTCTCTCTCTCTCTCTCTCTCTCTCTCTCTCTCTCTCTCTCTCTCTCTCTCTCTCTCTCTCTCTCTCTCTCTCTCTCTCTCTCTCTCTCTCTCTCTCTCCCTCCCTCTCTCTCCTAAACACGAAACACTCATCCATCACACTCTGTGTGTGTGTGTGTGTGTGTGTTTCTGCTCAGTAGACGCGAGAGGAGAGAAATGGAGAAACATTAGACTGATAACGTGTTTTTGTTTGACAGATATTTCGGCCTGTTCCTGCTTACAGAATTTATATGTGGAGACACACTCCCAGAGCCATTAATCCTCCCCTGGACTATGTATGCCTATGTGTTTTTGTTTACTCGTGTAAGAGTGTGTTTGGGTGCAATAAGTGTGCGTTTATGAAAGGGGGAGATAGAGCACATCTGCGTTTTGGTGTATTTGCTCCCTGCTAATTTGCTCAGTGTATCATTATATGTTGGTTTTTGTTTGTACTTCTTTCGATGTTTGGGTGGACGTGCGTGTGTGCATATGTGGTTGTTTGTATGCATGTATGAGCGTATTGGTGTGTTTGTATGTGTGTGTTTGTGTGTGTGTGTGTATGTGTGTGTTTGTGTCTGTCAGTAAGCATTTGCGTGTTTCTGTCTGTGTGTGTACGTAAGTGTTTGTGTGTGGCTCAAGACATCTTCCTTTAAAGGCGTGATTTTAGAAGAGAATGTTTTAACTTTAAAAAAATACTTTTGCAGTAATGTTAAGCTGCTCTCTTCTCTCGACTCTCATGAACGCCATCCCTCTGAGCGCATGCCTCCACAGCCTGCTCAGGTATATAGGATATGTCTTGTTTTAACTTTACAACAAGACACAGAGACCGCTTTCTGCAGCATTCAATTGATATCAGTCTGGAACACCACGCAAGCAGTGTTAATAATAATAATAATAATAATAATAATTCATTTATTTTGTATAGCGCTTTTCAATGACCCAAAGATGCTTACAGTGACATAAACACGAAAAGGGTGATGACAATCAGGGGGAACAAGCGGAAGACCGCACAACAGAGAACAGAAGCAAGGTGGAGTGTGAAAATAGAGAGAGATGGAGGTGGTTATGGGTAGGGGAGGTCAAAGCCTTGGGAAAAGAGGTAGGTTTTTAGACTGGATTTGAAAGTGGGAAGCGAGGGCGAGTCGCAGACAGGTTGAGGGAGGGCGTTCCATAGTCAGGGTACTGTTCTGGAGAAGGCTCCGTCACAGAAGGTTTTAAGTTTGGATGGTCGGACGGTCAGAGTGAGAGTGGAGGAGGATCGGAGGGTTCGGGAGAGGCGATGGGAGATGAGGAGGTCGGACAGGTAGGGCGGGGCCAGGTGGTGGAGAGCCTTGAAAGTCAGGCGGAGTATTTTGAAATGGATACGTTGTTTGATGGGGAGCCAGTGGAGAGTGTAGAGAACGGGAGTGATGTGTTCACGAGACCGGGTGTGAGTGAGGAGGCGAGCGGCAGAGTTTTGGACCATTTGGAGTCTATGGAGGGAATGAGAGGGGATGCCAGCGAGGAGGGAGTTGCATTAGTCTAGACGGGACGAGATGAAGGCGTGGATAAGGGATTCAGCTGCAGGGGGGGACAGGCAGTGTCTGATTTTGGCGATGTGGCGGAGATGGAAGTAGGAGGTCTTGACAATGGAGCGGACATGGGGATCAAAGGAAAGGGTCGGGTCCAGGATAGTGTTGCTGTCCCATTAACTTTTGTGAGTCAATTCCCACTCTCTTCTGTTCGTTTGCAGTAGCTTACGTTAAAGTCACCACATTCACACATTCACAAGCTGTTTCAACGGTTGTAGTTCCACAGATAACTGTGACTGAGAATTTTTTTCACTTCATGTTCCTAAACGACGATTGGCTGTCCATTGATATGTGTTTCATCCACTCAAACTATGGCACTATGTAGAACACACCCTCACACCCCATCTGGGCATTTCCTGGACCCTCTCAAGTGTTATGTATTTAACATGCAAGGCGCCAGAATGACTTGAATGTTGCTGGCGCCGTAATAAAATATCTGAGCATTTAAGGTTGTCATGCTTGTAATGTTCATCTAACGATGCATATTGAAGATTGAATCTCCTCATGCATTCTTGAAGCTTAGAACGGTTTGTTTTAACTCCATTTGTGTCTCCGATGATGGGCTATAATAATGACTAAGCGAGGCGTCTGAAGGTGATATTGCAGACGTTTAAGAGAATATGTACGTATTACAATCAAGGGAGGCCTTAAGAGGAGAGTCATTTTATGACGGCTATTAATAACACAGCCGTTAAAAAAGTGTTTAAAGAGGTTGAGATGGACTACTTTTTAATGGGAAGCCGTTATGGAGGTTAGAAGCATTGTCTTGAATCACAGCCTCCGGGAATTCATTAAGACCACCCTGAAGAGAGAGAGAGAGAGAGAGAGAGAGAGAGAGAGAAGTTGAGTCGTTTTGTGTGAATCTATTAGAGGAAGGGAAAATGTCAGAACAAGATTGATTGTGTGTCCATGAGACAATACAATATATTTAAGAGAGAGAGAAATGAGAGAGGGAATGAGAAGTTGAGAGAGAGAAAGGGTCAAAAACAATATAAGAGAGAGAGGGAGAGAACTTACGAGGGAAAGGTCAGAAACAATATAAGAGAGAGAGAGAGAAATCGAGGGGGATTGGTCAAATACAATATAAAAGAGAGATTGACAGAGAGAGTGTCTACAGTATACACCGTCACTATAGCTTCTCGCTAAGCAGCGCCCCCTTTGTTCCGTTCCAGGTGAACATGCCGGAGCTGGCTCTGCTGCGCTTCGTGGTGCTGGACGACGACTACATCGGTGACGACTTCATCGGCCAGTACAGCGTGGCCTTCGAGTGCCTCCAGCCGGGCTACCGCAGCGTGCCCCTGCTGGGGCTGGCGGGAGACCCCCTGCCCCACGCCAGCCTGTTCGTGCACGTGGCCGTCACCAACCGGCGCGGCGGGGGCAAGGCCCAGCGGCGGGGCCTGTCGGTTAGGAGGGTGGGCCGGCGCGGCCGGGAGTACGTCTCCCTGAGGCACACGGGCATCAAGGTGGTGGACGAGGGCTTCAAGCCCGCCTCGGGGCCCCTGCGGGAGGCCACGGACCTACGGGAGGACGCCCAGGTACGAGCGGCCCCGCAGTTGGAGTTCTGAGTCGTTAGCCTCTTAGCATGATTGCCGAAGTGGTATTCTCAGGTTCATCTTGTATTTTGCGTCAAATAGGCTCAAGTCAAGTTGATGACTTAGGCAGATAGGGATTATGGAATTTAACACTATATAGGTGTAAAGACATGATAATTCCTATGGGATTGATGTCTAGCGCTGACTCTTCGCTAGCCGCAGTGAAACGCTCGGATTCTCCAACTTGTAGCTGCGCTCAGAGCTCAAGTCATTTAACCTCTGACCTGGTTGACGCCGACCTCTTAAAAGTGCGTTGAGACTACAGCTTTGTTGGATGCAGTTAATCCACCAGAATCCTAACACCGAGTGCTTTTTTATTTTTCAAAAACCTTTCAAACGTGTTGGCAGGCAGGTCTGAATGCCCAGCCAATGCATCGTGTATTGACCACTTGAACCTTTTCCTAAATGCCACCAGATCCATTAAGCCATGGGCTGAAAAGGTATTCAATGTGCTATAATGTAAAACTGGTTACATTAGACACCACCACAGTGTGGAAATGAACTTTTCTCTTTTTTAATCTTAAAGCCAACCGTCCGTGTGATATTTTGGACTAATTAAAGTAAGGCCGAGTGCAGAGAAGTAGTTTGGGCAGGAGTCCCTGGTCAGACCCAAATTGTCCCCAAAAGCTGTGCATGGTTGTGAGGACAGCAGGGCCGTTAGCATCAACAGCCCAACAGATGAAATGCTGAGATATAAATAACAAAAACAAAATTGGTCCGTTGGTCCTTTAAAATTGGTAGTTGCAGGTGATACAGCGCGAAGGCAAGTTGGCTCCCGATGAGGATACCAATTATTTTTTAATAGAAGGCTTAATATAGCGTCATGGAGAGAAGCCATGGCAGGGGAGAGTCTGCTGAGTCTCTCCGCAGGTCTGGTGTCGGTGAGTTGTTTTGTGGTATTTTTGGAACTCTCTGACAAGACGTCTGCCAAGGACAGACTGATTTGGGCGAGTTTGCGCGACTGTACTGAAATGTGACCCCACCTGAGACTCCTTTGCCGGGTAAGGGAAGATGAGTAGGAGATGACAGAGAGAGAGAGGGGGGGGGGGGGGGGGGGGGGGGGGGGCATAGCGACAAACAACTGGAGCACAAGAGAAGAGGGGAAATAAGAAAAGTGGAGGATTACATGTTCTAAAAATACCTGTTCAGAGAAACCACCCGCTTATCTCTGCATAAACCAAACCTCACTCAATCACTCAATCAGATTTAGACACACATATAAACACATTGATCTCTGCAAAAATATAACCTGGTCGCAAGCAAACATTTCTCCAATCTGTCTGTTTCAATCTTTCTCTGACATCTAATCTCTCTCGCTCTCTCGGTCTCTCTCTCTCTCTCTGTCTGTCTCTCGCTCGCTCTCTCTATCCCAATGCCATGTTTCCAGCTGTGGCCTCATCCATCATGGTCATCGTGTGTCTAAATACACACACACACACACACACACACACACACACACACACACACACACACACACACACACACACACACTAACACACACACACACACACACACACACACACACACACACACACACACACACACACACACACCACACATACACACACACACACACACACACACACACACACGCACACAAACATACACACAGACACACATACACACTAGGACACACGCGCTCACATGCAAGCACAGACGCACACACACACACACAGACACACACGCGAACATACACACACACACACACACACACACACACACACAAGCACTCACACATAGAACACACACACACACACACACACACACACACACACACAAACACAAAAAACACACACACACACACACACACACACACACACACACACACACACACACACACACACACACACACACACACACACACACACACACACACACACACACACACACCTCAACAGTTGAGGTATGTGGCAACTGCGACTGAACTCTGGGTTGTGGCAGGTGGTGAATGGCAGAGTTCCAGAGCTCTGTGATAATTAAAGTTGTAATGACTATGTTCTTTCTGTTATTTACAGTTCTGAAGTATAGAGGCCCACGTTTGCTCTGTTCTGAATCACAAAAGGTCAATGGTACAAGCATAAATTGTCATCAATAAACCCATATTACAAGACCTAACGAGAACAATCGGGGATCCAAGTCATCATGCAACCTTGTTGTTGGGGAGTCCTGCCCCCCTGTAATGGTCCCGACCAATCCCGGACTAAGCTACAGAACAAACAAACACAACTGTGTCCAGACTCATCCCCTTGTATTCTGTAATGCATTGGGCTCTGCTGTGTTTCCCCACCCCAGCCCCTCCTGCAGGGTGAGGGTGAAGTCTGTGGGATTAGTGTCCAAGGGTGGCACCACATTGTGTTTACTAGCGGTGCAGTGTGGGGACTGGGGGAAGGACAATCTGAGAAACCCCTGGGATTGGCCACTTTTTAGGTCAAGGTGTGTGTTGATCAGCAACAAAAAACCCACATCCAGAGCCTTCTCCCCAACCCCCCCCCCCTCCCTTCTGATCCATCCTTTGTTTATAATCTTCTTTTTTTCAACACAACACAACTCTATTGTCCACACAACATTGAAAACAGACTTGACATACGCACACACATTAGCAAACTCCGCATGGACACAAACAACATGACAAAACATTAAAAAGCAGCAAAATGGTGCATCGACTGGAGCTGTGTTCCTACGTCTGTGCCCGCTCGTGTGTGTCTTCTTCAGTTTCATGCTTCATGCCCCAACCCCCCCCCCCCCCCCATTCTGTCAATCACAGAGCGCCACGGTGAGCTTCAAGGAGCAGTGCGGGCTCCCCCCGGTGGCCAAGCTGAAGCAGTGCATCGAGAGCCTGGCCACGCGGCTGCAGAGCGCCGAGGGCAGCGTGGGGGGCGGTGATGGTGCTGAAGGAGGGCTACCCCTGTCTGGAGCCCCTGCACACGCTGCCCGAGCCCACGCGCAAAGTGCTCACCGCCTACGACGCGGTCAGTGAGGCACACAAAACACACATGTTTGCATCTACACGCAAGCCTGCAAGCACACACAGACACACACATTTGCCCGCTTGCAGGTACACACAAGCTTGCACGCACACACAGACACACACACACGTGCGCGGGCTTGGGGGGGATTGATGTTGAGTGTAGAGTGGCGAGAGAGAGGTCTCAGCGATCAGCAGTTTTGAGTCGTTAAAAGTGGAAGCAGTAAACGTCTTGTTAGAGAATGCTCAACGATGCCAAGCATAGACATCCCACACACGCAAACACACGCACACACATACACACAATAGATACATGTGCACACACATACACACACGCACAAACACAGATACATGTGCACATGCACAACCAGACAAACAGCTGTTTTCCTCCCACTCTTCCTGCATTAAAACTGCCTCTCCACCTGCTGTCAGTGTTCTACAATTTCTCACACACACACACACACACACACACACACACACACACACACACACACACACACACACACACACACACACAGACACACACACACACACACACACACCACACACACAACAGAAACATACAGAAACACAAACACCTTAAACCCATTAACATGCTCAGTGTGGGTGTCCGTGTGTGTGTGTGTGGGGGGGTTCGTCCCTCTTTTATCTCATGGTTGTCATTTGCTGCCTCATTCCATTCCCTACATGGTTATTTTCCCCTTTCGTTCCCTTAAGAGACGTCAAATCTGCGTCGTCAAAGCCGTTCTCGTGGTGTGGGGTTCAGCTCTCCACTTGAAGGACGTTAAGGGCTCTGTGGGAACTGATATCAATCCAGACCCACAGATGGAGACGGGGAGATGGCTGGATGCCTATTAGCATCCAGCCATCTCTCAGGGATTATAATAATTCAGATTGAATATGCATTAAGATAAGATGGTAATTGTTCATCTGACTGCAAATTTGTGCACCCATGCAAATTCATGCATTAGAATTATAATAACCATTATATCTCTGAGGGAGTAACCATTGACTAACACTGTTGTCTGTCTTATATGATTGAGTTAACGGTCTATTCCTCTCACTGTCTGTCTGACTGCCTATCTGTCCATCTGTCTTGCTGTCTTTCTCTCTATTTCTCTATATGTATGATTTTTTCTGTCCATCTGTCTGTCTGTCTGTCTGTCTGTCTGTCTGTCTGTCTGTCTGTCTGTCTGTCTGTCTGTCTGTCTGTCTGTCTGTCTGTCTGTCTGTCTGTCTGTCTGTCTGTCTGTCTGTCTGTCTGTCTGTCTGTCCGTCTGTCTTTCTGTGTATCCCTCTACGTTTAACTGTCTATCCCTCTTTCTGTATGACTTTGTGTCTGTCTGTCTGTCTGACTACCTGTCTGTCTCCAGATGATTGCAGCCCAGAAGCAGCTGATAGAGAACGCGGATGTGGTTCAGGAGAGGATAGCCCAGGTGCAGAGAGAAGGTAGGGGAGGGGAGAGGGCCACGGCTAAATGGATGAAATGGGAAAACACGGCATTAACAGCATGAATGCAAATAGAGGGACAAGTGGTTGTGATGGGCTCCATTAGACGAAAGGTGCAAGAAATGTCTCATTACGCCTGGGTCCCTGCTGCATGCAAGCTAAAAGATTGGTAAGTAGCGGCTCGAGGAAATAAGCTTTTAGACATGACTCATAATTTGCACAAACATCTGCAAGTCCCTAATGAGGCTCGGTGTTGAATTAAACCTGCCAGATTTTAGTCCATCTTGGTGCTTGCACACTGCCCCAACAACCCCAATAACAAACAGCATCAGGGCAGTGAGCCATAACTGTGGGATGAAGTTTCTGCTTCTTGGTCGGTGCTATGCCCACTGGCTTAGATTCTAAAGCTGGGTGATTGGTGCCCCGTCAACGTGCAAGCACATTCGATAAGCATGTTAAACTGAGACTTATTAGGACTTCAACAAACAATGTTTTCTTTGTTAAACAGTGTTAGGTTATGTTACGTCACCTTTTGGATTATTACCATTCATCCTCATGTCATTGGGATTTGGTCAGTAAGACATGTTGTCTGTGTTTTGTGTGTGTGTGTGTGTGTGTGCGTGTGCGTGCGTGCGTGCGTGCGTGCGTGTGTGTGTGTGTGTGTGTATGTGTGTGTGTGTGTGGTTGGTCAGGCATGGAGTTCCACGAGGTACTCTCTCGACTGGGGGAGAAGGAAGGCCTGAAAGGACGCAAGCAGTCCAAGGCTGTGGAGAGCTTCACTTGGAACATCACCGTGCTTAAGGTACACACACACATACACACACACATTAGCATGCACAACCACACACACACACGCACGCACGCACGCGCGCACGCGCGCACACACGCACGCACGCACGCACGCACGCACGCACGCACGCACGCATGCACATACACACACACACAACGGCATGCACAACCACACAGACACACATGCACACACTCACGCACGCACGCACACACACACACACATACACACATAATGCACACTTGCATTTTGGTAAAACAGTACAGTAGAACAAACATTGAAATCCTGTGCACAATGGTCAACAGTAAGAGTCACTGAAACGGGAACCCACTCTCATGCCGTTGTCCCTCACAGGGTCACTGTGACCTTCTGCGAGGGGCCAAGGTGGACTCTCTGGACGTGCTGCGGCAGCTGGCGCTGGCCTCGGAGGCGTGCGGCCTCACATGCTCCACCTCCTCCTCCTCCACCACCTCCTCCTCCGCTGTGGCGAGCCTCCACCACACCTCCCACCAGACGGCTGGACGCAGGGGCAGCTCCCATGGCAACGGACGCATCTGAGTCCGACCGCCTCCCAGACCCTGATTCTCCTCTCTCTCGCTCTCTCTCTCTCTCTCTCTCGCTCACTTTCTCTGTCTGTCTGTCTCTCTTTCGATCCCTCTCCCTCTCTCTCTCTCTCACCCCCCGTCTCCATCATCTGGGTGCTCAGCGTGTAGGAGGAAATGCAGTGAAGTGAAGCTATGACTGAAGTTGGACACTTTAGATTGACGCAATTATATCATCTTTCTCGTAGGTGTTATTGAGAGACTTGGAGAGAGAGGCCGAGAGACCTACAAAAACAGGAGAGAGAGAGAGACGGATATACTCTTCAACAGAGAGACTACCAGAGAATGTAAGGCGGGGGATGTTGTCTCTTTTCCAGCTGTGCCACAGCCGTGTGTTGTGCATGTGTGGCGAGACCAGCCGGGACAAGAAGAGTGTAACCCTTTAAAGCCTTAGCCCCCCGGGGGGGGGAGACCAGAAACGGCCCGGTCCGGTCCACGGCTTCCTGATGAATGTCCTGTTGAACTACTGTGATGGGACGAAACACTGAACTAAACGAGTAATAAGCATCGACCCACTGCCGGGATTTGTCCCCCAGGGGCTCGAAGGCCGTCGGCATGAAGGAATACCAAGCGGGGCATAAGACACGGTGGCCCAGTCTGGCCTGCGTTTCATCCCTCCCGACAGAGGCTGCGTGGTGGCACCCGTTCTTATGCTCCTGTGTGGAACTGCGTCTACAAAAGCGCGGTTGATTCATGATTATTGTAATGATTGATCGATGGGAGACAACCCCCACACAGCCAGCACCGACACACAGAAACGATTAAAACCCACAGACACACACACACACACACACATACGCACACAAACAAAACACACACACACACACACACACTCGTTCGCACACATGCACATGGAGGGATAGATAATACTGGTGTGTGAGGTGTCTTAGAGATGTCCAACGTTTAAACTGTGATCGGTACAGCTAACATTCTTCTTCCTTGTTATTGTTTGAGATTGGACCAATAGAGGCCGTCTGTCCTTCAGCGCTCGCCTGTGAGCCGGTTCTGTGAATGCACGAAATGCCCTTGCCCTGTCAAACGTGCCCCACTATTAACAGCACTGTTCCCACCAAGTTTCAAATAGCAAGCCTAACAAGCACAGGAGCACAAACGCACACATACACACATACACTCAAAACACACACACTTCTCCGAAATAACTTTTTGTGTCTCTGGTTAACTCTACCTGCAGGGACCTTTGACCCTGTCAGGTTTCCAGAAATTGAAGGGGATTGACGTGTTTGTTTGTGTGTGTGTGGGGCGGGGGGGGGGGGGGGGGGGGGGGGGGGGGGGGGGGGGGGGGGGGGGGGGGGGGGGGGGGGGGGGGGGGGGGGGGGGGGGGGGGGGGGGGGGGGGGGGCGGCGGCAACTGGCTACTGGTCACCATACCATTGTGTTTTCTGATGGTTGTAATTGTGTCTTTGTAAAGGAGGACAGGCTTGTGTTTGTTATTTCCATTTAATGCTTGTTATTGTCTTCTGTATTCTGATTATGTATGCTGTCAGCCTGTCAATGAACCAAACACTGCACCAGAGAACAAAGAGCGGAATAATCAAATGCGATGGGAAATGCCTTCAAATCTTTTATATTATTTTTACCCATTTGAGTTTAACGGAGTGAAAACCAAAAGGGAACATCTTTCTTGAATGAACTCCCAAACTCAGCAGCTTACAATGCAATATATTTATTAGTTGTAATGTTTCAGTACCTGACCTCAAATGGGAATACTTTACAAAGAACATTTTAGAACCCGCTTCTCACTTCCTGTCTGCCTAGCATTCCAAGGCCTCCGAGGAAAAAGGCATTTTGACGTCGTATTAAAAAAGAACTGTGAAGAGAGCAGGTTTCAGAAGACATGGTAAATGTTAGCGAGCATTCTACCGGTAACCGGAGGCAGAGCGAGGCAGGGAGATGGAGCGAGGCAGTGAGCGTCTTAATAGTTTAACTTGTCACTTCTACAATCTATTCCAAGGAATCTAACAAGTTATCCAGGCCAAGGTTTAAAAGTAGAACAGCCACGAGAAGAAAACACTGTTCATAATGTTTGCGTGTGACATTTTCCCACACACAGTTTCTCTGCAGTTCTCGCTCTGTGCTGCTATAGTTTAACATTTCCTTTTTGCTCAGTATTGCTCGGCACATGGCACTTATCCCCTTTCCTCTACCCCCCAGCACTTCCTCTTTTGATTTGTCAGTTCAAGGTTCTCTCTCTTTGCCTCTCTTCGACCCTGTAGATCTATCTTTTATCTATGCCCCACACACACACACACACACACACACACACAACACACACCACACACACACACACACACACACACACACACACACACACACACACACACACACACACACACACACACAGTAAAGGTTCCTATGGGGGCAACAGTGAGTGAGAGCCCTAGGAGGTAGTTATATCCCACCCTACACTGTTGATGTTTCAAAAGCGTGCTCGCTTGACTGTGTGTGTGTGTGTTTGTGTGTGTGTTTGTGTATGCGTGCGCGTGTGTGTGAACACCTGGAGGCTTTCATAATTGGCTGTGAGAGATAGAGAGTGTGACAGCACCCGCGGATTTGGTCTATTTTTAACATCGTGGCTCACTGGAGGCCCAGAGGTGTGCGTGTGTGTATGTTTGTCTGTGTGTGTGTGTGTGTGTGTGTGTGTGTGTGTGTGTGTGTGTGTGTGTGTGTGTGTGTGTGTGTGTGTGCATGTGTGTGTGTGTGTGTGATGCCTGATGCCAAACCCATTTCTCCTGTTCCTGACTCCCCTATCTATTGCTTTAGCCACATTACCTGTACAATGGACCACATACATGCCTGCAAGCACACGCAAATGCATGCACGCATGCACATACATACAAACACACACATACACACTCTCATGCACACAAACAAACACAAGTCTGTATGGCTACTAGATACGGTTACTTACTCAAACAGCAGACATGTCTGCATTATTCATGAGTTAGGGTCATATTGGCTTCCTGTATTCCGGTTTACATGATCGCTGGGGGAAACACAATGTGGGTCAAAGATCTGGGCTTACCTGTGCTCGTGTTTGGTGTGTGTGTTGCTGTGTGTGCATGTATGTGTGTGTGCAGGCTTAGGTAGATGTAGGGATACAGGCGTTGTGGAAACCATTAGGTCACTCTAATTATGATCAGCCCCATTTTTTTAATATATGTAAGTCATGCCATGCCTATTGTGTGTGTATGTGTGTGTTTTTGTGTGTCTATGTGTGTGTGTCGGTGGGAGTAGATAATGTAAATTGCTAAACAAAGCTAAACATAAAGAATTATCTGACATGGCGCCTTGTCTCTCTCTCTGGAAAAGCTCTCCGGGTGGCTCTTATTTGTACATTTCTTTTTAAAACAACTAAATAAAACAAACCATGAAACATCATTTCAGGGACACTACAGTTAAGATTGACGTGTTCATTGCGCAGTATTGAGATGTTTACGTTTGCTCTGAAAAAATCCTCTGTGGTCCGCCTGTAAACCACAGCTCTCTGTAATTGACCCTCCTCTAATGCTGACAGACGCCATTCCCCCATGGAGCACAGGCCCGTCCATAAGCTAACATAATTTTGATTCCGACAAATATATATATATACACATGAAGCAGACTCTCTCCTCTTAAGAAGCAGCAACATTTAAAAAATCCTATTCTGACTGTGAGGTGATGAAAGTTTGTAGTCAGCGCACTTTAAGTCGGGTTGCACAGCGTCCTTTTAACCTATGTGTCTTAACCTATAGAGCTAACTCCCCGTGTGCCCTCCAGTCTGTGACGCTACCTGTCCTCCTGTTTGTGCAGACCCTCCGGCCAGGTACCGCCAGTACCTACTGTGTTGTGTTTTCTGGGGGTTAGGCTGTTGCTCCCAGTTGGGCCATCTGGGAACCCGGCAGTAAAGGCCTGATCGGTCTGTCTCTCGGTCTGTATCGGTCTGTCTCTCTCTATACGCCTTTCTTACCGTTCCAGATAATGTTGTCCCTGTTACTGAACCCATCCGTCATTGTATGTCTTTGTAAATTACACAAACAAAAAAAGTATTTATTGAAGTGTGTTTTAAAATGATAAAAGTGATATTAACGAATTAGAAGTTGATTTTATTTAAAAAAAATGTAATAAAGAAAGATGAAGTGTTTTCTATCTGGCAAATAACCAAATGTAACATGAATATGTATCTTAGACAAAATAAAACTCTTTTACTTACCAATCGTATTGTCGTCCGATTTCTGTCTTATTTGACGCTGTTTTTCGTCGTCGTCAGTAGAGGGCAGCACTTCCCCTCATCATTAGCCTTAGCCCACCCTGTGTTGTTTTCTATGAGGCTATAAAAAAATATGCCTCATTTCAAAATGCACGCGCATTTTTTCAGTAACACTAAAGTTATATTAAGAGTCCGATTTAAAAAGAGCAATGTCCTATTCTTCTAACCCTAGGACTATCAATTAAGTTCATATGAGATGCAGTTCAATTTTTTTCCCAGAAGGTGACTCCATCTAACTTTCAAAAAGTCTACCACGAGATTTACTGCCTAAATGTCGATATGGCACTCAAACTTGTTCAATAAGGCCTAATTATTTCAAATATATTTTTGATGTTTTCCTTTTTGCTTCTTTCATCTATATTTTAAGACTCTGCAACCCAAAGCCAATATTATTATTTGTATTATTATTGTTGTTAATATTACTATTATTGTTGTCCTTCATGTTAGTATTATATTATTACAATTATAATTATACGGTAGTATAGGCCTAATTATTATTGTTATAACATAACATAAACTAAACAAATATGCTATAGCCTATATTCAAATTTTAATTGAAAATAAAGAATAACAGCTTTATAACATTTTTGTTCATAGCATCCCTTCATAATGCTGTCATAGGACAAACGTGTCGCTCGTAACACTAATTATTGGTCTTCTACATTATGTACCAGTCAGGTCAGATGGTCCAGAATCTTCCCTCGTGCAGCCTACCCTCGCCCTAAAAGTAGCACACCTATAATCAGTGTTATGAGCGGAATCTGTGTGTTTTCCTCTTGTGAAAAGGGTCTATTGACATGCACTGTAAACGCACTTTAAACGCATCACCCATTCCAGTGCAAAATTAGGATGGACGACCTGCCATAACGATTAGAACGCCATTATTGTATTGTTGACGACAAAGGGAAGTAAAGTATAATATATTCTTATCTTTTTAGACAGCCCCATGCTCTTGCATTTCTCTGGAGGTGTTCGCGAGCAGATGGGGGATGATGGGACCGCGGGGCAGCGTAGGCGGCGACACCGCATTCTGTCAGCCACTAATGCAGGCGAACATCTGGAGGTTGTTTGCCATGTCATGCCCGCTGGCACCAGCCTCTTGCCGGAGGCCAGGAGCCACCCAGAGGGGCGATACTCTCCGGTACACAGCCGACCCTCTGACCAAAGGCAGAGGAGATAGAGGGGTGCTGCCTCTCCTTTTGTAATAAAACAATCAGAAAGTAGACCTGCATAGGGGTGGTGAACTATGTCTTTCCATCGATAATTGCGCGATAAATAAAGTAAAAAAATCGCAGAGGCTAATTTAAAGGATACCAAAAGGCTTCTACATCGTGTTAAATTGCAGCGTGGATGTACAATGCAACTATCACATAAAGCGCTCCACCGCGGTTAGCAGGCCCATGGTGCAGGTGCACGCACGACGATTACGCACGAGGTTGGGTGGAGGCGCGCCGTCACCAGCGGTGCTGCGCTATTAGAGCCATCGTGTTTTATTTTAGCCTTCCTGATGCATTCAACGAGCGCTCGCTCCTTCCGCTTTAATTACACCCCTCGCTTGGAGGCAATTTTACAGTGATTGAGGCGAGGGAGAAAAAAATTACCTCTTAAATTTTTTCAAAATTACATCTTATTTGTTCGTCTTTGAACTACGTACAAAAGGGAAAAGAAGGCAGCGCGTCTGACAATTGCGCTGCGTGTTTCTGCTTTTCACGACGCAACAATTAAAGCTACTTCAGACACTATATCTGGCTGTATTAAAGATGCCTCCCGCGGTGGATGATAAGCGAGTGATGCTGTGTTCTGAAAGTTCTGTCTTCTAAAACTTTACTGCTTTTCCGTCTCAGGACGATGTAACCACCACAGCTATATACTCTGCATAGAGGTTATAGATGACATATAAACAAGGTTGTTGCGCTGCTATTATCATATTTATCGTTAGCTATATAATTTGCATTATTAGTTCTATCATTTACATAACATTATTGTGGACTTAAGTAGCAGTATGTTCATGAATAAAAAACTTCAACTGAACCGTTGTTTGGCTATTTCCATCGGATCGTTTTTATTGGAAATACAAACCACATTGACAGGTGTATGTAAGAATCCTGAAGGCCTGCCCATCTAAATCATAAATCAGCTGTATTGTGCAAGGTGGCAGCAAGTCAGAGAGCAAAGTACCTCAGCAATTATACTCACTAGAATAAGTTTTACTCCCTTCCCGACCCTTTTCCCCCTGTCTCCATCTCTTCGGTAACACACACACACACACACACACACCCCAACACACACACACACACACACACACACACACACACACACACACACACACACACACACACACACACACACACACAC
>NC_044067.1:14018485-14020985 GCF_902167405.1 Gadus morhua | reverse complement strand
AGCATGTTTTTTTACCTCCTCTTTTTGTTACGGTGGGAGAATGGAAAGAAGCAAGGGAATAAAAGAAAGAACAGAGGTGGCTCCGATTGCTCACAATGAGGCAAGGAAAATAAGGCGGGTGGTGGGAAGCGAGTTGGAGAGATAATAAGAACGGAGAGAATATTCTAGTTGGTAACAAAGTAGATGGACGTGGCACGTTCAAAATAAGTGCTTTGTGATTACTCATCTCTAAGCTCTAGGCTTAAGGTTTATGTTTCTTAGTTAGCTATTCATGCGCTCGACTTAATATGAATTGAGTCTACTAGTTAGGTTAAGCACCTCAGATTCTACTGACTATTATAGGCACCAAAAGGTAATGAGAGGCTGTCAAAAAGGTATTGGTAATGAAGATCTTTTTCTGTAGACCATTATACTACAGACAAAACAGAACTTTAATCCGTGCCTTTTCTGACACGTATTACAGTACAATTTAGGCACTTGCATGTGTGTGTGTGTGTGAGTGAGTGTGTGCGTGTGGATGGGAGTATGCCTACAGTTATGCATACAGACAGTCACAGACACACACACACACACACACACATGAACACATAACCACATACACATACATTCCTGCCAACTCATAAACACCAAGACAATATAATGCAAATGCTCACGCCCATGCAATATAATGCATACATGCACATGCCACAAAGCACACCATGCAAACACACACACCCACACAGATATACACACACCCACACAACATAATTAGCATGCACACGACCACCAACACACACACAAAATAATGTCACACCCATAAACACACACACCACACACACACACACACACACACACACACACACACACACACACACACACACACACACACACACACACACACACACACACACACACACACACCTACACAATGCACACGACCACCAACACACACAACAAATAATGTCACACCCATAAACACACACACCACACACACACACACACACACACACACACACACACACACACACACCACACACACACACACACACACACACACACACACACACACACCTACACAATATAATGCACGTGCACACGCCCACAAACACACACACTGACACACACTGACACTCACTAGCCCACACCTTGGTATCCCAGACCACTAATTGCGTCTGGCCAGTATGGCCCTAGCCATCCCGGGTCATGGGAGCGCGGCGGACGGGGACAGGGTAGCCATTGCGGCGGACACTTAAACATAGCTTAGCCCTGAGGGCCTATTATTACCCCTTGCAACCATCATGTCTCTCTCTCTCTCTCTCTCTCTCTCTCTCTCTCTCTCTCTCTCTCTCTCTCTCTCTCTCTCTCTCTCTCTCTCTCTCTCTCTCTCTCTCTCTCTCTCTCTCTCTCTCTCTCTCTCTCTCTCTCTCTCTCTCTCTCTCTCTCTCTTTCTCAAAACCAGAGCTCAAAAAACAGGAGCTTAATGGAGCGGGCATTCCGGTCGCAGAAAAAAAATGTGGAGGAACAAAAACAACCAAATAACACATTCTCAGCAGCAGCATTAATGTTTGGAGACAACAAGTTCATATTGGGAGGACATGGAGGCCGAAAGGCAGGCTGGTGCACTGGGTTTGTGTTTCTGGGAAATAGCCGCGCCTTGACATTAGGGTCGAGCTCCTCCGTTCTCCTGCTTCGTAATGTTTAAAAAAACTTGTATGTCATTTGTTTTTTTATTTATTCATTGATTGTTTTTATATCAGTAGTAGGACAAATGTTCACGTGCACATACATATTTATTTACAGAATAGATTTCGATTTTATTTTGAAAAGTAAAACATACATTTTCAGGTTACTCTCTGTGCAATTGGTACTGAAAAGGCAGCGGTGTAAACATCTGATCACCGCTTGAAAATAGGCTACGTCTGAGTGCAGGGGTATCGTGGTAATTTAAGAGCACCAAACGTCCATCAATCATCCACACATTTCCACGGACACAACAACTCTTATCTTTCTCTCGGTCAAAGAACCGAAAGCCTTGCCCTATAACACCATACACAAATAAAGCTCATGAATGTTCAGATGATATATCTTAATGTTTTATAACATTGCATAATCTTTTACACAATCACGTTTATTACAGTTCAATTTTTTTTCTTAATCAAAAAATTAATCCCATAATCCCTGAAATATGACAATGATTTATCCTTCAATGTCCTGTACGCTAATCTGTTGAAGAATTAGTGGGGAGCTCAGCTGTCACATTAGGAAACCAAATTACACAATTTCGGGGGCGGGGGGGGGGGATTGCACAACAGTCCAACTTTTGTTCTTTTTAAAAAATGTCTTCTTCTCCGTAGGACTTCCTTAACGCCTGTTGATGTGAATTATCCTCCTGTTGGCTTTCATTAGCAGCAGCAGGGGAACCAGATAGGGCTGTCTATGTTGATCGTGGGCCGTGGAGTGGGGAGGCCGGGGTGGAGCTGGGCTGGGGACAGGGAGGGTGGAGGCGGGGGTGGTCTGGTAA
>NC_044067.1:14003485-14008485 GCF_902167405.1 Gadus morhua | reverse complement strand
AACAATCAGCTGAATATTATAGAGTCCAGTCCTTCCACTTCCCGTCCTTCCATTTGTCCAAGTATTAGTTATATGTTGAATGAAGCCAAAAAAATACGCTCTCTTTCTCGGTTCGCAACGCATTTCTTCATCGTCGTTTCTTCTATTTTTCTTAAACTTATGCTCCAATAACTCATGCTCCAATCTTTCATTCTGATTTTTCGGATGCAACGGAATATATGATGCTTCATTTGAGAAACATTCAAGATGATCGCGATGAGTTCTGCCCATTCTACCTCCGTTTTGTCTATTGGCCAAATCAAAACAAACTTCAGTGACAGCGGCCATACTTATCCTGCCTCTTGTAAACTTAGACCTTACATCATATCCCGCCCCTTGCAAGCCCAACCCCCTAAACCCCGTTGATTCTACTGATGTCTAAACAACATCGATGTCTGCATATAAAGCATCAAGTGTGCTTGACCGTCAGGGTCGAATCTCCTGATGTACAAATGCGGCAGAAATGTGTGAAAGCGGCTTATAAGTAGAAAAGTTATTATGCTGCTTCATAGCATAAGGAGGAAATTATTATGCTTGCTTCATTACGTAATAGGTGAACCAAATCGTATATGTTGTACAATTATTGGCAAAATGTTATTATTTTATGCGCTAAGAAATTTGTGACATTATTGACTGGGGTTTCCACATTATTGCTATGGGTTTAATTACAACCAGAGGTTGGGTGTGCAATGCGCACGCGGAACTCTAGTTAAATAAATAGTCTCCCAGCACTTCCTTTTTTGGTACAATGAAAGGTGAGTATTTTGCATAACCGTTAATGTTCTTTCATGACCAGCAGAAGTCTCTGACTCTGACTTCTGCTGAGACTCAAGCATTCTCCCTACAAAAAGCGAATCACCATGATGTTTGAGAAATAAACATATTCAATAATTGAAATGATCTTCATGAACATTAATTATTTCAAGACAGAGGCCATTAATGGAATAATGCAGGTTAAAACACTTGAATAGTTTTACAACGTCAAACATTAATTTCCTGAAACATCTATTTTCATTATTGTTTTATCTTTCTTTATGTTCTATTTTTGAAATATGTTGAATATTGTGCTATTTATTATCATTTGCAATCTGTTATGTCAGGCTTCCTGCAAACTTCTCGAGTGTGTTTTTCTCCTATGTTACCCAGAATGCCTTTCACTACCACCTCTCAACATCAGAGGAAAGGAAACATTCTTCAAAACGTACATCAATCAATTTAATAAAGGAATAGCAATATGTGTAACAGGCTTCATTACAAATTGTGAAGCTAGCTAAAAAAAGAGAGTGACCTATGATACAATATGCTCCATGGCCGATCAACTTTGCCCATCTCTTCGTGACAACGCCCGCGTGTGATTAGAGAGCATGTAGGCCGGCTGGGAGAGCTAGCTCGGCAGTGCTAGCGTTAGTCCTGGCTGAGCTCACTGTGGCAAACTTCTAGCCCAGCCAGAGGTGCATTGTAGGACCCTTTTATGGCAGTTTTTTATTGCTGGATTTTGATTCTGTACCCCTTGCCTTAGGGGACAACCACAAAGTCCCAAAGAAAAAAAAGAAACCTTTCATATAGTTTGTCGCCAATACTATGGTGAACATTTCGGTATGCAGCTATCGCTGAGGCTAGTAAGTTTATGTTCAATGAAAAATGGGATATTCAATGATTTGCTGTCCAACGTCGAAACCTAGCTGTGTATGCCATTTCTGGGCTCCCTGCTGCCAGAACGAACCAAATTGGACAGGTTACCAGTGACTACCAGGCTGTTTACTCTTCGAACAACGCCATGCCTTGGCAGCTGTACAGAGATCATGGCCATGCCCCAAGTTGGCAAAGCCAAAGTAAATTCTGGACTTGCAGGCCTGGCAAAATTATGTATGTCCTCTTAATAAAATAAGGGATTTCTTGATCATTGCAAAATTAGAATATGTGGTCATTCTGAGACAGAACCCTGGTTGTTACATGGGAATTCAACTAATATCCAATACTTGTGGTTGATTCTTCAGCCATTTATAGACATACTCTCCTATTAAAACCCATTGTAGCCGCTAAAGCCATGTGTCTGTCTGACATAGCAGCGTCTACAGACATCGAGTTTAGCCACGGCAAAGCAAAGTACTACACAAAACAATAAATAATAGGACCATTAAGTCCTAGGCCATATTATATCTTCAATAGACATGATGCACAGAAAGACAGAACAGCAAACACACACACACACACACACACACACACACACACACACACACACACACACACACACACACACACACACACACACACACACACACACACACACACACACACACACACACACACACACAACACAGCGGGGATTGATGAGGTGCTGTTCGCATGAGGTCTATGTAGATGGTCCTGGAAGAACAGAAGAGCAGATCACTGGGCTTGGAATCAGACCCAACACATTCCCGCTCGCCTCCGTGCTTCTTAACTGGCTGCAATTAGTGGACAGGAAAAGGTCTGGCCACTGAAAATGTAATCACGGAATTAGCCGTGTGATACATCAACCCAACATACGTCGATTAAGTCCAGATTATGGATGCAGCACTCGTTCATGTAAGCGTTGTGCATGGCGGATAATTGTGCCCACTAATCTGGTAATACGAGCAAAATGGTGAAATTACATTGAGTAATGTTAATTAAGGTGCAATATTGAACATTTGCAGGCACATGTTCACGTGAATGCATGTAGTCACCAATTCGTGTAGGTCCTCGCTCGCTCTCGCTTGCTCTCTCTCTCTCTCTCTCTCTCTCTCTCTCTCTCTCTCTCTCTCTCTCTCTCTCTCTCTCTCTCTCTCTCTCTCTCTCTCTCTCATTTTCTAATTTCAATTCTATTCAATTTGAAATCTTAATTGGCAAGGAACATAAACATTCATACTTCCAAAGCAGTTAAAAAATTAGAAAAAGAAAAATCACAAAGTACTACAAAGAGGTAAAAGATGAAGTGAAATAGTACTTATCAGTACAGTACAGTACAAAATAGGATGTAATGGTCAGGAGTGAGTGAATCCAACTATTCCTGAACCATAGAATGATCCTACATCTCATAGACATTATCGACTGTAGGTTCACAATAAGAAATTAAGATGGTCTAAATCTCTCTCTCTCTCTCTCTCTCTCTCTCTCTCTCTCTCTCTCTCTCTCTCTCTCTCTCCCTGTCCAAGGTTTATCATGATGTTGTCCTGAGTGTTAGGATGCAGGGTTTATCAGGGTCACACAGTCTGTGTGTTGAGAGATGCCTCATTGACAAGTAATACTGCTCATAAAAAAAACTGCAATCATCATGTGCCAGTTCATCCAACCGAACTCTCGTAAAAATATGGAAAGCACATGGCAGTAGCAGTTATTACATACTTTAAACCTTGAACAACCTATAAAAATGGATGAAATTACAAGAGCACTATCAGTACTGTTATTTTTTACGAGATTTTGGCCAACGTCACCTAATAAAATGTAAAAAAAATGATAGCAGCTCTTCGTCTTGGCTGAGCATATTGCTAACGGCAGGTAGTTCAAAAACAAGTCTCCAATTTATGAGTGTATTATTGTGTTTTCTCACACTGGTGTTACTGGTGTCTAGTGTTGATTCATCTAAAAAAAGTGTCATATATATTTGAATGGCCTTTAATAAGTGGATGGATATAAAGATGTATCATTGTCGGACAGTCAGATGGACAAACAGACAGATAGAAAGAATAGTTCACGTTTAGAAAAATATAAAACATTATTTAAGAACAACACTTTATGTCAGGCTGTGTGGTGTGCTGGCCTGCATTGTTTATCCCCACTCCATAAAGACAGAGTTTACTTTAGAAAGCTGTCCAACGCGTCGTGGTGCAGCCACCAACAGACCAACCCAATAAAACATGGCAGATCAATTTATGACCGCATGCGAAATGGAGTCCCGGGCGCATGACCTTATGGCTCGCCTGTTTAACCTAATATAACTAATATGAGTCCCATATATCACTTATTACTGATATGGGAATCAATACCGGATTCAATTAGCTAATGATGGAGGAAAGGTACTTCCTTATTCCATTCGGATCACAGTGCGCTGCCGCGGAGTGTACGCACCTTGCAGGGTCGGACTGCCTGCCTGGGTGCTGCTTGGTGTGGTCTATGGGACGTTTCTTCCTTTTAACTTTTCCTTTAAACCCTTCCCTCCATCAGTCGGGTTGGAATAAAGCTAAATTGTATCTTTCCAAAAGCGCGAGAACAGTGAAAGCTGATTATGTTTTTATGTAATTTAGTCAGACACTTTTACCCAGAGGGATTTATAATCAAGGCATATAATCAAACATGAGAAGCTTAACAATAACGTCCATTTTTTTTTTAGCAAATAAAAGCTTCTCTGTATATTACTCCTGTATGTAATGATGGGGCTCTCTCATACATGAGGCGGGTGTTCTACAGAGTGAAAGTGTGTCAGACTGGCGGCCTACTGTCCCTGGGCTGATAACTTAGAGTGAGAGAGAGGGACTAGACCCTAGCTCGGCCCCTGTCTACGGCACCGCCCGGCTCAATCGTGTCAGCTCCACCTTCGACGGTGACATTTCTCTCTCTATGTTGAGTCGGGCGGCGGTCGGGGGATGCCCGTTGTCTCCCAGATTCCCATCCAGGCTCCAACGTGTCTCAGAAACCCCACTGGTGCTGCGAATCCATTCTCAGTGCTCCTTCAAACTGTTTGCGCTCTGCATTTGATGTGGTCGCGCCGCAGTCTGAGACGCATGAAATGTTGAGGTGCGAACAGGGTGAGCGATAGGACATGAACCCTTGCTCTTGTACAGTAGGATGAGACACAGGGCGACTTCTTTAAAGACCGACACGATTACAGTCACGCTTAGCTCAGGGACTTTAATCTTCTCGGTCATGAGCATTAGAAGCGGTCGGGTGGTGGTGGGGGATTTGGGGGGGAGGGATTGTGTTTTGTTTTTTCGTCGGTTCGA
>NC_044067.1:13973485-13985985 GCF_902167405.1 Gadus morhua | reverse complement strand
CTGACTACTCTCAGTTTATGTCCTCTCTTCTCCTCTCTTTACCTCCTCTCCTTTCCCCTTTTCTCTATTCGGTTCATCTCTTACAAATGTCCTTTTCAGAATTGGATTCACCTCGTTCATCTTTACTATTTTGCCATTTTCCCAGAAGAACATTTCTTGTGTGTGTGTGTGTGTGTGTGTGTGTGTGTGTGTGTGTGTGTGTGTGTGTGTGTGTGTGTGTGTGTGTGTGTGTTTGTGTGTATATGTGGTGATGACTTCTGCTCTTTGAGCTGTTAAAATATTTCAACGGAAGCAGCCCATTATGTGACAGCTTGTGCTGATGAATATTGAATACTCTGTGAGCCTGTGTTAATGTGTGTGTGTGTGTGTGTTTGTGTGTGTCTGTGTGAGTGTGTGTTGGTGTGTGTGTGTAAAAATAGTTGAGATGCCGAACCATGATTTGTACTGAAAGATGTTGCATGCAATCTGGAGGTTACTTTATGAACATAAATTACCTTCATCAGGACGTAAGCATACACACATGCGCACAAACACACACACACACACACACACACACACACACACACACACACACACACACACACACACACACACACACACACACACACACACACACACACACACACACACACACACACACACACACACCACAAATAAATACACAAACTAGGCTTCATTACTTATTTTCATCAGAGTAAATATTTAAATGCTTTTTGTTTGCTTAGGTTTTGAGTCAAATGGCTTTAAATCCATGCAGGCCAGCACAGAGAGTATGTACCAGTGGAGAGTTTCATCATTTATATTAAGAAAAACATGCAGAAGGAATGAGTGACGGAAGCCCATTGAACCAGGACAAACTGCTCAATAGGCCACTGATGCGGTTAATGTCTGATAAGATTTAGGAACGACACCTTACACCAGTGAGAGGTCCAGTTACTGACTAATAGTGTTCTATTGCCTTACCCATTATAACCATGAGACTCTAACACATAAACAATTATCTGCAATACCTTCGGTGCTGCTTTATACAAACCATCGGGTGAGTAGGAGTTTAGATCGTTTTGATGCATCCTGATAATAATTACCTGGTGGTCTCTGTTAATCTCCTTGTAAAGGACATTGATTAATAATTGCCTCTATTGACTTCTCTTTGAGGATGTAACAAACACATTGAGGATGTGTTTGTTACATCCTTGAGGGGGCAGTGAATCCAAAATTGATTACATTTTTTACCCGGTAATATGTCCCACATGATCTTCAACATAGTCATCTATGCCATTTTGGTCACTGTTAAGTAAAGTGTGACTATAATTAAGCAAAAATAGGTGGGTAATCGTATGTCTCCGCCAAACAGTTTGTGAAATTACTACTCTGCTCCATACTCGAGTTACTTAATTCTTTTAGTGATGTCAAAGGGACACCAGCGACGAGGTGTGTTTGGTCGTGCTGAGCCTCTCTTGAGAGTGGTGGATATGGGCGTCTGCGTCCGAGAGAGGGTGATGCTTCTCAAACACTTATGGTACAACTTCATGGTGTGTGGCGCATTTAATATACATTGCTCATCATAACCAGCTTTGTTATAACGCTCATATACAACGACAGAACCTGCTTTGAAAAAAGTTACACAAAGTTGCAGCGGGCCGAATCCAAGTTTCAGCGTTAGAATTTGAGCTGAAACAGGGGGTTCACTAACACTTTAATCCATTGTTACCCTCGTTCTATAAATACAAACGTATGGCTTGTGGATTATTATGTGGCTCATGTAAACACTACTACAGACCGACAGCTGCTTTTCCCACACGCTATAGAAATACTTTTGAATCAGACAGAGAACTTGCCCGGCCTGGTGGATGGCGGATGGTTGTTGGCCCCGGCGCTCTGGTCTCTGGGTCTCCAGGCTCAGGTCCTTCTGGATCGTCCCTGTCAGCCGGCATCAGTGCTGGGGCCTGAGAGTGACTGCTGCCGTCCTGGGGAACCGCCGCGGGCTGCTCTTGTCCCGGACACACACTCACACTTTGGACTGAGGCACATGGACGATCAACCATTCAAGTCTCTTTTGAGTCAGATGTCAGTCGATGTAGCGGTGGGAGCCAGCCTTAAGATTTGATGATTGGGAATCTCCCTTTATCGCATTTAAGGGGTAAAGAGAGTTTGTTCTTTTGTTTACATGTATTGATGTGTAAAAGTAATGAGATTATCTTTTTTTTTAATATTCCATTTGCTATTGTGTCGTGAGCAATGCTCTCTCTGCAAACTATGCGTGAAAACTAGAATTTTTATTGGTAGTGTTCAAGGAAAACCTTTGATGGTTAAATCAGTGCATTTGCCCTCATGCATCTTTCATGGCTTGGTTCGGATTAGTTATTCCAGGGTTTAGAGGAATGCTGAGTGTGATTTATTTTTAATCACAGCAGCTGTTCGCCTTCTCGTATTGAAGATCGCGCCTGAGAAAGACCTTGATTGGACCAGACAATTCTGACCCCATCCAACTCATGCCATTTTGAATCCATTCTGTGTACGGTACCTTTCAAAGTCAAGACTTTTTTTCCTCTCATTCTCTTCTTAACTTCCCTTCTTTTCAAATTAACTCAATCAACTAAGCATTGACTGTGATTTGAAAAGTTGCTGGTTCCCCTAGCGACATCGGAGCCTCCTCTGATTGGATGGAAATGTCTAGAAACATTCTCATCGGAGGAGGCTTCTGGGCTGAGACTGACAGCTGGTTGTTCAAGTCATTGTCACGTTCAACCAACTGAATGTTGTTATAAACTGTGTTAGGTCGTATGATGGTGCAGGTGCCGTCTGTTGGTTTGGTGCCTTAGCCTTGACCTACAACAACATGCCCCTGCCATGGTAGTGCCACCCCTTGGTTACATGAATAGATTTGGGGGTTGGAGTTGGGGACCCCACAACCGCCGCTTAACTCTTTCACTTTGTTCTTTTCTAACAAGGTCGGAATGACATTTGTTTTTAAACTCACTTTTTTCAATCGCATTAGAGTTTTTGATTAAAAGGAAATGGCGGAATTCAGATACTTGAGAAAGATGTTCACTCAATGAATACACACTCTATATATGTCGATAAAGATATGCATTTAAGTGTGTTCAGCATGCTGCAAAGCAAAGCTAGCTGTGAGCGCCAAAATGTCCTTGTGTTTCCACTGGTAACAGCGGGAGGTCACATGTGTATGTGCCTGCACCACAGACAAGCCTGTACGCTCTGCTGAAGCATTGTGGGTAATAATAGTTACCACCAACAGCTGTGGCAGCCTGCCCTCTCCCCTCTCTCTCTCCCTCTTCACCTCTAATGGCCCCTAATCATCTCCATATCAGCTCTAATACCCTGCAGCGGTGCCTGCCCAGCTGCTGAGGGCCCTGGGCACCCAGACACCTGTCAATCTCTCTGTCTCCTTCTCTCCCTCCTTTCTCTGTCCTTCTCTGTCGCTCTCTCTCTCTCTCTCTCTCTCTCTCTCTCTCTCTCTCTCTCTCTCTCTCTCTCTCTCTCTCTCTGTTGTTGTGTTTCTCTCTCTCTCTCTCCTCTCTCACTCTTGTGTCTGTCTCTGTCTGTTTATCTCTTTCTCCATCTCTCCCTTCCTCCCTCTTTTGCTCTCTCTCTTTTCTTTATTTCTCTCTGTCTTTCTTTATCTCTGTCTTTCCACTCCCTCTCCCCCCCCCCCCCCCCTCTCTCTCTGTATCTCGCTCTACCTCTCTCTGTCTTTTCTCTCTCCCTCACAGCAGCAATGTCAGCTACTAGACATCGTATTCTGAATCTCTGTTCCTCACCACTTTATTTCAATGCTCTATGTTCTCTTTTTTATCACCTTTCATTCTAACCAGCGATTGGTCAGCCCAGCTCCAAAGGATCTCCCCCCAGGGATCCCAGGGATCCCCCCCTCCCCCCCCCCCCCCCCCCCAATCCTCCCCGAGTGAGCATCCGCACAGGCCTCCGGCCCCTGCTGCGCTCCCCAGCCAAGCGCAAAGCTCCCATCCCCGGGAACCACAGCACTGCGGGTGGTCCTGCCCACATGCACGCATTAGAGTCTGTTCTCCTACCCTTTAGTCCGTCTGTCCCCCCCCAAAAAAAACTAAACCGATCTGACTCACAACACAGTGGAACAGACCCACAACGCAGTCACCGAGGCGCTCACTTCACTGCACTGACACCGCGGCAACAAAACGGTCCTGCAGCGAAAACGCTTTGACTGCGGCGACACAAACATTCGACCAATGTGTGTTTAAACACGCGTATTTGTTTGTGTGCGCGCACACACACGCGAATGCGTGCCCGCGTGTGTCAGGGGGGTGTTTTGTGTCTGTGTGTGAGACGTGTGAGCGCCAGTGGTGCTCTGTCTCTCTCTATCCGCAGCTCTGGCTGCATGAGAAGGACCGGCTGCTAATGACAACCAGCTCTACAGGACCCCGGGCGGGAGGGGTTCAGGCCCACCAATTGAGCGAATAATGAGTTGAATTAGGAGATTTAGACTCGGAGGTGGGAGGAGAACAGAGAATGAATGAAAACCAGAGGTGCTCACCGGCTGAGAGGGGATGGGCGAGGGGGAGTCGAGGGGGGTGTGCTCGCAGGCGTGTGTGTGTGTGTGTGTCTCTGTTTGTTTGTGAGTGTGTGTCTGTGTGTAAGGTTTGGGGGGAGGGTTTTGGGGGGAGGGGGGGGGGGGGGGGTTTGGGGGGAGGGGGGGGGGGGGGGGGTACTGGGGATGGGTTGGGGTGGCACTGCTAGAAGACTATCATAGTAGACAAACTGATTTCCCATATGAAAAAGATCCTTATAATTACTTCCTACGCTAACAAAACATTAAAGATTCATATCATTTCTGTATCTTCGTTTCATGTGGATTAAAAACAAAAGGCCAGGTGATGAATTAGAATTCCTTGCCAGTCATAATAGGGTATTCTGAGAGGAGAGGGAACATAAAGTAGGGGAGGTGGAAATTAGCGATGCCGAAATACTATTACTGGAGCAAATGTATTCAGTGTGTCAATAAAAACACCTTAATGAGAATATTCACTCAAAATGGCGTACGCAGGAATATGAAGGTGGGAACAGCATTTCCATACATATTGCATACCGCTCTTTGAGCGTCGTTCAGATTGATGAGTTTGGCAGATTAAAAAGTGAAGGGTAATCCGATTTCCTCACTCCGAGGCGGGCGCAAACAGTTTGATAAAGTTTATTTGCAAATCTGTGCACATCCCTGACGGCCCTTCTTAGTAACAACGGTCTACAGGAGGTATTCGGTTACTAAATAAACAAAGGAACTTGCATTGTCTTCGGCTGTTTCCAGTAAATTCCCACCAAATGCAACCTCCTGGGTAATTATACATTTCTTTTACGTTCATGATTCTCTTTGATTGTCCTCATTTCCAGATGAAATGCTATTTGGTTCTTGCGGCTGTGTCCTGCCCCCCTCCCTCCCCCCCCCTTTCTTCACCAGTTCCGCTCAATTCAAAACAATACACACTATTGTTGAAAAGACCAACTGTTCGGAAATAGTCTCTGGCTTTGAAGGGGGACACACACATGAACACACGCACACACACACACACACAGACACACATACACAGACACGGGCGCACACATTACACAGACAAAGGCGTAAACTATTGGGAGTCAAAGGATTCCTGCTCTAAATAAACACGTACTTGACAGCGTTGTGTCCCCATGTTGTGTTGTCCTGTAGACAACAATGTGGCGACTGCAGACGAGGGTAACATTAATGGGCCGGACTGGAGCAGACCCCCGGAGACTGTGGAGGGATGTGGTCTGTGCGCTGATCTCTCACCCATGCAGTGGTCCTTTCATCTCCATACACACTTCTGCTTAAATCCCTCTTTTTTTAGAAAACACAACGCAACCAGTCCATGGACAGCTTCCTCGACGGTTAATATTACTGTGAGCACAGCCATGTTAATATCATAACAGAAGAATAGCCTTTAATAAGGAGACTATCTATCAATCATGTGCTGATCTGTTTGCCACTAAACCCTTAACGATCATTGTCTGGTCCAATGTTTCAAATAAAAGTCGCACCAACGGCTCCTTCAGACTTTGCCGATCGACGTTCTAGGAATGGACACACATACACGGTTTCAAAAAAAGACACAAAGTCAACAGACACGAAGCGCACAATCAGAAAGACAGCGAGTCAGACAGACGGGGCTTCCTCGGCGTGCCGGAGAGTCGAGTGGCGGCACGTCCCAGCGGGTGTAATTATCGGACCCTGTCGTCTTCTCCCTGCGTGAGCTGATTGTCTGTCGTGCCGGCCCCCCTCAGAGGAGGAGCGGCGGGGCGGGGCCGACCGTCTTCCCAGAGACCCTCAGACACCCCGGCTCATCAGCGACACTTAGCTCCATTGTTCAGCCCCCAGAGTCACCGTCGCCAGACTCACCGGAAGAGCGGGATGATGATGCATGCTGTGCTGCTAAACACGGCAGACAGACACACACACACACACACACACACACACACACACACACACACACACACACACACACACACACACACACACACACACACACACACACACACACACTGGGAGTGCGCCGGCCCGCATGCACGTGTACACACTTGCACCCATGCACAAGCACGCGTCCATGTGCATGTATACTTGCACTCACACACACACACACACACACACACACATAGGCACATACACACACTCACACACACGTAAACACTCACACACTCACACACACACAGACCCACACACACACACTCAGTGTCACTGTAATGAATGTCCAGTCTGATGAGATGTGGCAGGGCAGAACAATCTTAGTGTTTAAGCTGCCACTTGGGGTTGACACGGTCTCACACACACACACACACACACACACACACACACACACACACACACACACACACACACACACACACACACACACACACACACACACACACACACACACACACACACACACACACGCATACACGTGTCTGTGTGTGCACGTGTGTGATTATAAAAAGGCAGCTTGTTCCTTCATCAAAGCTCTGTGAGCTCTTCCACTTTAATCCACAACACTTCAGGGAGTTCTGAACGCCGTCTACTTCTGTGTAACAGAAGCAATCACAATGAGAGACAGACACGTCTTCGTCTCCGGTTGGGTTCGTGCATTGTTTCACATTCGCACACATTGAAACAATCCCCGCCTAAACACCTTTTTTTCTGTAACTTTTCTCCAGATCTCAGTTAATTCTCTGAGTTTGATAAGTAATGGTTACTCTGAATGCCTGGCTTAGCCAGCCTCTAATGACAGGTGTCTTACACTCAGGACTTATGTCTTTGGGTCGTCTGTAACGACTTGGTGCTCAATGACACAGAAAATGCAGGAGAGGTGGGGCGGGGGGGGGGGGGGGGGACACACTCAGCTATAGCCCCCTCCAGGCATATTAAACAGCTCTTAATATGAGAGGGGAGAGAGAGAGAGAGAGAGAGAGAGAGAGAGAGAGAGAGAGAGAGAGAGAGAGAGAGAGAGAGAGAGAGAGAGAGAGAGACAGAGAGAGAGAGAGAGAGAGAGAGAGAGAGAGAGAGAGAGAGAGAGAGGGAGAGAGAGAGAGAGAGAGAGAGAGAGAGAGAGAGAGAGAGAGAGAGAGAGGGAGACAGAGTGTGTGGGAAAAAAAGAGAGGGACACTTGAGACACGAAGAGAGTGAAAGATACACAGTGAGTGTGTGTGAGTGTGTGAGTGAACGCGTGTGAGAGAAAGAGAGACCCTCAGAGTGTTTGTTTGTACGTTGGTGTGCGTGCGTGTGTGTGTGTGCGAGAGAAAGAGAGTCTGAAAGTGTTGGCAGGGCGTCCGTGTGAATTACTGTCTCTCCCCACACACAGTCTCTTATTAGAAACCCCAGCCCTTGTGGTTTAACACAGGCTGTTAATTGATTGGTTTGGAACAAGTCTCAGCCCAGATGCTATTTATGTGTGTGTTTGCAAGTGTATGCATGTGCCTGTGTGTGTGTGGGTGTGTTTGTCTGTGAGGTGTTTATGCATGTATGTGTGTCTATGTGTGTGTGAGATACAGTTTGTTTATGTTAGTGTGTGTGTGTTAGTTTGTGCTTTTCTATTGTGTGTGTGTGTGCATCTGTGTGTGTGTGTGTGTGTGTTAGAGAAACAGTTTGTTTATGTGTGTGTGTGTGTGTGTGTGTGTGTGTGTGTATGTTATTGTGTGCTTTTCTATTGAGTGGATGATTTCAGTGTGTCCGTTTGTCATGGTAGCAGAAGGCTATCGACATACAAAATGTTATATTTCACAATAAAACCAGTCCATGTTTTCATACATTTTTTTATTCACTTCAACATTGAATGAACTAAGACTGACAAAAACCCTGATTCCTGCCATACAGAGAAGAAAACCTAACAAAGTGATTGGAATAATGATTGGAATCACAAGACAGGTCATCTGCATTGCTGTAGGCCTACCATAGCAGCCGGTAGAGAAGGTCAAACAGAAAGAACCTCAACATAGTTTACTACTTTCCATTTTAAGATACAGATTTAAACACATTTTGTACACAATTTGCACCAGACACGGGAAACAAAATAAAAAGGTTTGGATTGTTTTTTTTAAATACTCTGTGTATTTACTGTGTGTATTAACCTGGTCTATCCAAAACACTCGTAGTCACTCAGACAGAAAGAGGAAACTCAAACATAAAAGAATATCACGGACACGTTAGACCAACGTCTGGTACTTTGTTTTGACATACACTCAAAGTGGAGGAATATAGTGAAGTCTGCCGTTTTTCTTAAAAGGCTCAAAAAAGTCGATTGTCATTGTCTGCAGCAACAAACAAACAAACAGAGAAAATAGCACAGTTTAATCGCTAATACAGTATTTTGTATTATACTCAGTTGGAACCTGTTCTGGTCAAGGTCCTTTCTATACTCTTTGGGGAACAGGATCAAGAAAAAAATACGTTTTATGTGACACCAGAGGTCTTTTACTAAGAAAACACAGTAACTGCTTCTACTCCATTTTCTTTATCCCTTTTTTTTTTTTATATGTCTTTTTTTTTTCAAGGAGTCTGCTTATATGTCTTTTTTTCCCACAGCGTCTTTGCGAGCCAAACGTCGCCAACCATGGAAATATAAAAAAACAAAACAGAAACTACACATGGTGACTGGCATGACCATAACAACAAATATAATAATAACAATAATGATAATAATAATAATAATAATCACGGTGGATAAAGATAGCAATAAATAGGGTTGGTTGGCGTCTAAGTGCGAGTAGGTGCGGTGAAGCACGAGACTGTGGGCACCAATTAGGGCAAAGGAGGGCGGAGATTCGGGGGGTGGGGCTACCGCACATAAAGTGACTGATTGTTTGGTTGCTGAAAATCTCCCGTCCCCTCCTCTCTCGCTCAAAATTTTCTTCTCTCTCTCGCCACATATGCCGGGGGCTGGCGGGGTTGCCAGGAAGGGCCAAAACCGTCCTCCAGTTCCAGACAATCCTTGGTGTGGGAGGTTAGGGTTTGGAATTATTAGGGGTTAGGGGATTATTTTTAAACATCAGTGATTCCTGATGTTAGCCCAGCTCTCTGGGTGCCAAAAACAGCCCACAGTTCCAATAAGTGTTCCCAACGTCCTTCTCCTGGCTCCCTGTCCGTCTTTCGGTGCCTCTACTATGTTCACTTTCTATTTTGTATTCACAGTCTTTGGGAGCCTGGACAATGGGGCCAATTGGAGAGCAGGAGGTGTTGGAAGGGTCAAATGGGAGTCCATGGCACCAATAGACGTCAAGAGCCTGTCGTAGGATGCGTAAGTGCTTCGGGCGATCGTTTGGAGTGTGTGTTGGAATGGGTGTATGGGGTTGGGGCGGGGCGGGGGGGGGGGGGGGGGGCAATCAATAGAGTTCTTCTTCCTTTCACAATATATTCGGTTTACAGAGGGACAGAAGCCTTCACGTTGGCCTATTCAGCTCCTCAGATACCCATGGCTTTCTGTCTGAGGAATCTGCCCCCAGAGTCCATTCAACAAATGTCCGATTTTGGCCACATGCGTAAGCGTGGCTGTGCTAGAGACATCGCAGATAAGAAGGGGAATTTGTGATTTTTGGGACAGAGGATGCAAGAGGCCTGACCTTTTAAAGGGAGCTCTTGGCTCGGGGTAAAATGATGCCAGGCTTAGTGTTCTGGAGTTGCACAAGTTGTGTTGTGCATCAATGTCTGTGGGTTTGAGGTGTTTCTTGCAGCAGCAGTTCTGCTACCTCAAAAGTTGCGGATGAGTAATTGAAATGCTGTACAGGGGGAACTGTCTTTCACAGTTACACATCAACGTCTGCATCACAGCAGATTGTACACCTACTTTTTTTCACAGAGGTAACTGTCTATTTGAAGACACGGTTCTGCAACTTACAATTTCACAAATTTCTCTCCGAGACTGTTACTATGTACAGCCGGTAATTTACAAGCCGCGTTTTCTCTGATGTCAACCTATGCCAACTGCATAAAGCCATGTCCGGCCTAAGTCATCTCCTAACTCGTTACTTTGTGGATTCGTTATCGTGGCCCCATCCGTTCCTTCCCACTTCCTTCCATCATCCTCTTTCTCTTGGTCTTCCTGTGTTCTGCGTGTCGGTCTCTACCTCTGGTGGTCAGCCAGATCTCTTGGACTGGACGAAGAGCTCCCAGGGGGACCTCAGCGCCCCTCCTGCCCGACCGGCTCCCTTGTCCTTGCCCTCGTCGTGGGCCATGCCGTTCCCTGAGGAGGTCTGGCTGCTGGGCGCCGTCGTCTGGCCACCGCCGCCACCGCCCTCCGCAGAGGGGTACATCTCCTCCGCCCCGTCCTCGCTGGACTCGGGGTCCTCGGAGCCCGAGAGCAGCTCCTCGTCCCGGTACTCGCTGACGTCCACCCCGCCGCTGGCCGCCGCGCTCTCGCCCAGCTCCTTCAGACGGCCGTGGTGCTTGACGTGGTAGCGCTGGTTCTGGAAGAACTTGATGATGGTGTGCTTGGGCAGGTCCAGCTGGGCCGACAGGGTGTGGATGGCCTCCTGGTCCGGGTACAGCCCCACGTCCTGGATGAAGCTCTGCAGGATGGCCAGCGCCTCCAGAGAGATCTAGAACCGCGTGGACAGAGAGAGAGGATAAGGTTTGAATTGGTAAAACCGGTACATAACAGCTCATTCGAATTTGACTGCAGTTTGAAAATCCAGCATCAAGATCTCATTATAGATTTATACGCGTTTTCTCAAAACTCTATTTTAAATGTTTTCCCAAAGCTCTTGTACCACGGTCATAAAGGTTATTGACATGGAAGGGCCGTACCTTGGTGCGCGAACGTGGCTTCTTGGTGCATCCGGCGCCGGGTCCACTCCCTGGTGTACATCCGCCTGAATTTCCCGCTCCTGCGTTCTGCTGCCCCTCGTCGTTCCCCTGGGGGGGTAAAGGCTCTTCACGCATGGGGGAGCGGTGCTGCTCCTTTATGGGGGTGGGTTGCGGCCGGTGGTGGAGGGCCTGCCGGGAAAGGTAGAACATCTGATTAGTGGGGTGCGGTGACCCCTCATCAAAATGGCGGCCTGGGATGTTATAGGGCCGTGTGAAGGGGAAGGGTACAGCAAACTCCGAGCAACCCTGGGTCTCTCGGGACTGATGGGAAGCTGCCATTGATCCAGGACAACAATCCTTTGCCCCGTTCAATCTCAGCGTGTTAACCCATTCCTTGAGGTGAACTGTACTAGACATGCAGAAACCACTTGTTCCCCCAAACTGGGAAGCAGTGCCGCTCATACCTGGAAGGTAGGTAGAGTTTGAACAACTCTCGGTTGGTAAAGCTCTAGCCTAATGCCATCCAAGATGTAGCATGCATCCAGACTGATGCCCCTTAACAAACTCATCTCAAACCGTGTACTAGTGTTTGATTTACAGGGGTGTTTTAAGTCCCTTGTATCTCATCACAAAGTCCGCTTTTTGTGTTGTCTTATACAAGATGTGACGGACGAGCCGTGACCATTGCTGAACACAGAAGCCCTGGGGGCATGGGAGCCAAGCATGGAGGTGAGAAACCATGGATCATGGGTAGCAGAGCACCACGGCCTATTACCCAAATCCAGCTCTATCTCCAATATGCCATACCTTTGACCCCAGAAATGCGCGTATGATTAGCCGTGGTGAAACGCCTGAACGCCCTGCGGAGTCTCTCATTACCTAACTTACGACGCCCCATCACTGTTTAACTCCTCCATTCATAACCAGACAGACAAAACAAGAAGGGGCGGAGAGGTAGAGCGGGGAAGAGAGAATCCAAGTTTGCTCTCCAGGTGGTTAGGCATTAGGTCAACCCCGGGTGATCAACAACTAGCGTCGGAACAAATATTTAACGGTTCGGAAGTTGAGGTTTGGAGTACACTTGAGTCAGAGCGAAATGATGAAAGCCTACATGATGAATGATACAACGGAGCTAATCCGATAACGTTAATCCAATTATTTGATTAGGGACTAAGACAAAGCGCAGATGGAAGAACATGTTCTGAGAAGGTTTAAGACAGAGGTT
>NC_044067.1:13948485-13950985 GCF_902167405.1 Gadus morhua | reverse complement strand
TTGCCTGCGTTCGTGCATCTGAGTGTGTGTGTGTGTGTGTGTGTGTGTGTGTGTGTGTGTGTGTGTGTGTGTGTGTGTGTGTGTGTGTGTGTGTGCGTGTTTGTGTGTGTGTGCGTGTGTGCGTGTGTGTGTGTGTGTGTGTGTGTGTGTGTGTGTGTGTGTGTGTGTGTGTGTGTGTGTGTGTGTGTGTGACTGACCGTGGGCTTGGGCAGCAGAGCTGTGAGAGTAGCCCAGGGCTAAAAGGGCCGTCTCCACCAGCTGGGAGAAGAGGATGTCCTTCCTGATGAGGACAAACTCTGCGTGCTCCTCCCGGCCCTCAACCTCCACAGGTATGCTGCCTCCGTCCGCCTGCTCCACCACGCAGAACACCGGGATCATCAGCCCTGGGTGGAGAGACATGGAGAGAAAGGGGGAGAAAGAGAGAGAGAGAGAGAGAGAGAGAGAGAGAGAGAGAGAGAGAGAGAGAGAGAGAGAGAGAGAGAGAGAGAGAAAATCAGAGAAAATACAACAATGTGAGTTTGAAAAACAGAGCAAAACCAAGTGTTAGATGTAAGCCTTATGATGGAACGTCAAGACAAGTTATTTGCTATTTTACCAATGATTTGACAATGCCAGCGGCAATTACCAATACCAAGAAAAAGCAATTTCAGGCATTAATTTGAAGGCTGTGATGTCTGCCTCAATCCATTTGGCCAAGTCCACTGAGTATTGCATTCCTTATTTTTTGTCTTCGCATACGTAATAAATATTACAACACATATGCAAATGCAACTACTGGGAGGTGAGTACATATTCGGGCCAGATGCTTAATGAAAGCCTTAAGAAGCCTCAAGTTAAAGGGAGGGTGGATCTTAGGACATAACGGGCAGGTTGTGAACGATTTACCAGTCAACAACCAAAAAATAGAAGTGTGTCTCACTGCCTGGTGTCTTCTCGTTGACTGGATCATAAAAGCTGACCAGGTGTTCAAAGTGAATAGTATACATCATAGCAATGCTATCTTGTATACTATCCCCTTTTAACACTTAGCACTCCAGTTTTACGTTACAGTGAACAAGAAGACACCAGTGAGGGAGACCGTTCCTGCCAATATCTAGCCAGGCAACAACAATCACTAGGAGAGCTTTGAATCTGACCAATAGGTCCGGACATATGGTACAGCCCATCACTTTTCACTACTGATTAGCCGAAAGCTTTTCTAATGCATTGCATAAATAATGCTTCTCAACAAGACAATTTACCCAAACAATGAAGAAGAGAAAATACACCCTGCCTCCATTTTCTGTGCTGATAATGTACCCATGTTTATATCGCCATGGCATCCTTCCCAAAATTCCACTTCTGTGCCTATTTCTTTGGCTCCATCCACCAATACATTCCCGCCTCTCTGATAACACTTTTCCTAAAAGGCTTTTGGTTTTGGGCCACCTGTCAACTTGCAATTAATTAAAGCCTGTTCAAAAGGAATGATGAACTAGGAGCATTAGGCAACGTCCCAGAACTAATAACACAGGGCACAGTAATATGTAAGTCCACATGCATGCCATGCCACCCACACACACACATACACACACACACGCACACACACACACGCACACACACGATACACATATGACACACACATGCTCACACACACACACACACACACACACACACACACACACACACACACACACACACACACACACACACACACACACACACACACACACACACACACACACACACACGACATACACATGACACACACATGTTCACCGCACACAAACACACACACGCACACACACACACATGCACACACACTCGCACACATGCACTCTCACGTACACACCATGTTTTAATCAGTCAATTCCTATATGTTTCCTCCTCATTAATCACCCTGCTCCCAGTCCTCCTGGCTCTCATGGAGTGAATTACACACTAGAGCTCAGCGCCAATTCAAGTAAGTGGATTTCCCCCAGCAGGGAAATATAACTGTCAACACGAAGCGGCTCTCTACAACTATCGCTCCATCTCTCTCTCTCTCTCTCTCTCTCTCTCTCTCTCTCTCTCTCTCTCTCTCTCTCTCTCTCTCTCTCTTCTCTCCCTCTTTCTCTCTCTCTTTCTCTCCCTCTTTCTCCCTATCCCTCTCTCTCACTCTCTGTGCCTATCTCTAGCTCTATCCTCTCCTCCTTCTGTCCCAGTCTCCCTCTTCTCCTCCTCCTCCTCATCCTCCTCCTCTTCCTTTTTGCCGGCCGACTTTGACTGATCTGGTTTGGATCATTTGATGTTCCCTCAAACCTCTAATCCTTCCTTCATGTATGCGGATCCGCGAACATCAATATCACTGTGAAACTATTTTCTGTGTGTGTGTTTCTGTGTGTGTCTGTGTAATAGTATCTCTCTGTGTGTATGAATGTGGGTTTGAGAGAGAGAGAGAGAGAAATGTGTGTGAATATTCTTGCGTGTTGGGGACAACCCTGTGTATGTGTGTGTGTGTGTGTGTGTGTGTGTGTGTGTG
>NC_044067.1:13935985-13940985 GCF_902167405.1 Gadus morhua | reverse complement strand
TAATATTACAACAGTGTTTCTTGGGAAGCAATGGTATCTTATTCCAACAGTCGCTAAAAATGTATTCCTATTCCACAGTACTTTTGATGGCACTTCAATAAGATTTGGAAACAAAACACGCAGATCATATTTCCACATTATTATACCATTCTAGACATAACAAATGCACCATTTTGTGGACAGACAAGATTGCAGAGGGATTTGGGAAGGACACTGGAAAAAATGGAAATAACGTGCGACAGCCCAACAAACACACCTATAAACAATATGCCAAGCTTCAAAGACGTAAACAGACACAGACAGAGGCTAACATGTAATTCAGAGCTAGTCTAAACACTACAAATCAGACCCCTGACAGTCACTGATTGATACTCCCGCCAGCTTGAAAGACATACTGCATAATAAACTTTGGGAAGACATGACAAAATGAAGGGCTATATTTTCAAAATTGTCGGATAAACTGTCCTTTCAAAAGTCCCTTATCAAAAACATTCCTTTTTATTTCAAATATATTATTATATACTTATTTTATGAAAAAATATCTATCTACTAACATATTTTCCTGTACACAACATAATTAATGTTGGTATGCTGATATTAATATGCATTGATAAGAAAAAGATATATATATGCAGTATGCACACAGCCTCTCTCTCATCTCTCTCTCTCTCTCTCTCTCTCTCTCTCTCTCTCTCTCTCTCTCTCTCTCTCTCTCTCTCTCTCTCTCTCTCTCACACACACATAGACACCCACACACACACACATATGTTCACAAGCACGCACACACACACACACACACACACACACACACACACACACACACACACACACACACACACACACACAAACAAACACACACACACACACACATGCACAGGGACACACACACACTGGACATATAAACCCAAACATATAGGTTTTGAATGCTAACACATTGCCTGTCAATGTACACAACCTGAGTGTCACAGCAGACACACGCTCTCTCGACACACACACACACACACACACACACACACACACACACACACACACACACACACACACACACACACACACACACACACACACACACACACACACACACACACACACACACACACACATACAGAAAGAAAGAGCACTCAGTTTAATGAGTTGTAGGCTGACAGGAAACACAGCAAGGTGATGGGCCCTCTGCAGCTCAGGGCAGCTCTCTCCTCCACAATGGAGAGCGATGAGAACAACAGGGCTCCCAGACCATACATGGCACATTGGCACCCATTACACCTCCAGTACTGCAGCTAGACCAGAGAGAAGAGGCCAAAACGTGGCCCGGCCGGCTGGCCTCCATTTCCCTGTATCTTCCCGAGCCGTTGCGATAAGCAACGCCTAATAAAGCATTGTGACTCAAATTATGCAAACCATAGACAGCGGGGAAGTGCACGTGAAGCCATTAATAGCAGTGATAGCGGGCGGAGAATTAGAGAGGCGTGGACCTTTAGGAAAATGTCCACAGATAGCCTGTTCTTTACCTCTGAAGATCCACTTTTATAACAGGGCTATTGAGTCATTGGCTAATTCTTGGCCGTGCAAACGCTGATAAAAGTAGGAAAGGGGGGGGGGGGGGGGGGGGGCTGATATCCAAGCCTTTCTGTCATATAGGTGCATACATGCTTAAACCGACATGCACACACAAACACGTACGCATGAGCATCCGCGCATACACAAACGCAGGCACACACACACACACACACACACACACACACACACACACACACACACACACACACACACACACACACACACACACACACACACACACATACACGCATACACACACGTTAACCAACTACACGTCCTAATTCTTTAATCACAAGCAATGCAAATCGAGCTCTTTCTGCACCTCCTCTCATAGCAACAGGAACACATCCAAAATATATGCCTGACTCTTATTTTATACTGAGCATAAATGGAGGGAGAAAAAGGTCTGAGAGCCAACTAAAGAACAAAATTAGTAATTTTATGTGAGTGTTTATGAGAAAAATTAATGTTCCCTGGGACGGTTCCATTATTATGGAACTTGTTGTTTATGCCTATCAGATGTGTTACTACGGCAGCGTTTTGAAGTGGTGACATGGCTAAGAGAAGGACTGGGTGGGTGGTAGGACTTAACGGCAAACAGTCTCGCTTACACACTCGCTTACACACGGATAAGAATTGTGCTATTTCCGTTTATTATTTATTCGCTTTTCGCTTTAGAACGAGTGCAACATTTGACCACTTTGCTGTGCAACAAAGGCAAAAATAACCAGAGTGACATCACAAATGGGGATATAGAACAGAAAATATTACATATGGCTTAATTAGGGTCTCTCATTAACATGAGATACCGTCTCATTTGATATGGATTAAGAGGTAACAGTGACTCGTAAGTACACACACACACACACACACACACACACACATACACACACACACACACACACACACACACACACACACACACACACACACACACACACACACACACACACACACACACACACACACACACACACACACACACACACACACACACACACACGCATACTAAGCCATACAAACCACAGCCGGCACGCTACAGACGTCTTCTTTGACACTTCCAGGGACCACACACTGATTCATGTTTAACGTTTAAGACTCACACACACACGCACACACACACACACACACACACACACACACACACACACACACACACACACACACACACACACACACACACACACACACACACACACACACACACACACACACACACACACACACACGCTACAGACGTCTTCTTTGACACTTCCAGGGACCACACACTGATTCATGTTTAACGTTTAAGACTCACACACACACACGCACACACACACACACACACACACACACACACACACACACACACACACACACACACACACACACACACACACACACACACACACACACACACACACACACACACACACACACACACTTTTGATGCCAATGTTGCAATGTGCATTAATGAAAATAAATAGAAAGAGACTAAAGTTATAGCAAACAAGATAGAGAAGGAGAGAGAGAGAGAGAGAGAGAGAGAGAGAGAGAGAGAGAGAGAGAGAGAGAGAGAGAGAGAGAGAGAGAGAGAGAGAGAGAGAGAGAGAGGAGAGAGAGACAGAGAGACAGAGAGACAGAGAGTGAGAGTGAGAGAGACAGACAGAGAGAGAGGGAGAGAGAGGGAGAGAGAGAGAGAGAGAGAGAGAGAGAGAGAGAGAGAGAGAGAGAGAGAGAGAGAGAGAGAGAGAGAGAGAGAGAGAGAGAGAGAGAGAGAGAGAGAGACACACACACACACACACACACACACACATAGATGCCACTTATGCCCAGAGCTCTACCCTAGTCTTCTATCAGATGAGACAGCTAAGTGCATAATCCACATGCATGCAAAACCAACCGAGTGCCAGCAGAAAAGAGCAGTGAGACGCTGAGCCTATGGGCTGAATGCAGTGGGAGAGTGACTGCTATGCACACACACCAGACTGGCATGGGAGGGATCCTGCCACCACCAACAGATAGAGGAGTATGATTAGTGCACTGCGCTTCCCGCAGGCCGTACCCACTATCTAATCTGCACTTTACTGATGCAGACACACCCTTAATACGTGTGAACAGAGAGCTGAGTTCACACAAGGGAGGAGTAGGGGAAGGGGGACGATGAATAAAAAAAATAATAATAGTGACACTGATATACAATTATAAGCCTAATAAGGATTAGAAAACTGTAGCAGTTGAGTTTGACCCAGGACGTTGTTTGCCTTAGTGGTTCCTTTAGTGTTACTCAAACAAATCCATGACGTAAGTTTGTATAGTAGTTTATATATTAGCTTTGCAAACCAAATTCTGTGTGGCTCAACAAATACATAACTAGGCGAAACAAGTTATGGGGTGTTTAACTTGTAAAAGCGTTGGTTTTATATCTAAAGTTGAGCCTTTGGAATGCTGAATGCATCATAGGCATAACGCTAGATCTTAACATTTGCATCAGCAGGGATGCCTCCGTTTGGAATAAATAGTCATAGGTTAAACGCCTATATTAGACTGAAGAGAAACGGTGAAAGGAGAATGATGGTAAACTGGGCTTTCTATTTCTTATTTAAAATAATGATGGTGTTTTGAGGGCCATCCTTCAAGATTCTGCGAATCTGTGAGACATGTGTCTATTGAGTCAACTTGTAACATCTAAGCAAACCTTGAACCGAGAGTGAGTCTGGTGTAGATGAAACAGACCCTCACCCTAACCCAAATCCCCCAACCCCCCCCCCCCCCCCCCCCCCCCCCCCCCCCCCCCCCCCCCCCCACACACACACACCCACACCCCATCACAGAGGCTGAAACGAATTCATTTTTCATCACGCGTGTCATGGAACAGTTTGGGAATCGCTTTGGGGTCACTGTTTATTCAAACACAAAGACGCATTATGTTGAAGGAGAAACGGCCAAACGCGCATGAAACGGGCCGGCGCAGAGCGCGCCGGGGGCCGTATCCTTTACCTGTCTCTCACATAAACGCGCGCCTCTCTCGCGCTGTTGGCACAAAACCACTCACTATCTTACCCATTTCGAGTTTTACATTACGTCTTGATCGTGAGAATTTAGCTAAATCGTCGATATCTTTAATTCACCGTGTACTGAAAATGTAATCTGTGTTGAGGATAGCTTTTAACGTTTTACGCAGCACCAAACTATTAGTTTTGACATGATAGACGGGGAAGGCTGTTTTTCATTTAGCCAAACGCATTTGGCTTCAGTTTGTATTGATTACAGAGAGTAGGCATATGCCTTTTTAGTCCAAATGTATTTTAAGTCCCACTTTAGACCTGTGCTTTGGCATTTAGACAGTCAACTTTTATTCTGGCTCGGCATTCAGCCATACAAGGGCCTGTGTACATTATGCAACAATATGTCAACTAGGTTCAATATTTCATAATGGGTTTTGTTTTTGTAAATATGTA
>NC_044067.1:13928485-13930985 GCF_902167405.1 Gadus morhua | reverse complement strand
CTTTTAGCTATCCTTCTAACTAAATATAAGTATAGGCTAAATAGGCCAAAGGCCTGTAGAACTAATTCTCACATCATGGTTGCGTGGTCCATTTGCTATTAATGTTTCATACAATTACATTTAATAGTGGAATTCTTTAAAGCAGAGGACAACAACAAGGCGACATTGGAATTCAACTCATTAGAGATATCAACTAACATGAAAACAATTATATAGGAAATGGACCGAGGTTCGGGAACCATAAGCACATTAAAACATTTAAACATCTCCCATTGTATCTGTTCAAGTGGGCCTCCAGTCTCTCTCATCATGTGTGTTTCACGTCGAGGAAAGCCATTGCTCTGGTCTCCGGGCGCAGCCAGCTCTTTCAATAATTCAAGCGGGCCTATGCTTAGGGAATACGCGGCCTGCCACGGGGTTTGAACTGCATCATTTACTAACTCCTCGCTTTCCTCTATCTGTTTTCCATTTCTTGAGGAGCTGGGAATTTACAGAACAAGGCGACTTGCTTGTAGAAAAGCAGCAGCAACGGGAAGCCACCAGGAACCTTGAGCTCATGAAGTCAAACAAGCGTGAAGTTTAAGAATACCGTGAAACAAATAAAACATGGATCCGTGATAGCCCCCCCCCATGCACTACAATTCCAGAGGACAGGGCGTGAATAATTCAAATGTTGTTGTACCCCCGAAGCATTTATACAAGCAGATAATAGTAATGGAGTTAAGAACATTGAGCACCTCAGTCTGCAGGTGACTAGATGGTTGGCACGCTTCAGTGTGTGTGTGTGTGTGTGTGTGTGTGTGTGTGTGTGTGTGTGTGTGTGTGTGTGTGTGTGTGTGTGTGTGTGTGTGTGTGTATGTGTGTGTGTGAGTGTGAGAGTGTGAGTGTGAGTGTGTGTGTGTGTGTGTGTGTGTGTGTGTGTGTGTGTGTGTATGTGCGTGTGCGTGTGCGTGTGCGTGCGTGTGTGTGTGTGTGTGTGTGTTTGTGTGTGTGTGCCAGACAGAGACGTGGATTATGAGAATACATTTAGAGACATTTGAATATAGAAAACGTCAGGGCCATTGAATATGTAAAGCAAATATCATAATAGCGGAGGAGAGGTGGGGGCGAGTCATGCAGTGACCGCTTTGGGTCACGCACGTCCCGTCTGAGCATCTCGGAGCCCCCTACGTCACTCCAGTGCCCCAAATAAAGAATAACATACTTTTATTTATTTCACATCGAAGGGCCAGGGCCAATTTATGGAAACCAATCCCGTCATTTTACACAGAGCAGACCTCCGGGGCATAGCTCATTTACATTCACGAAGTCTGCAGAATCATTTAGACAAGAATGCATCTGGCATTTATCAAGCCAAAATGCAACATTAATTGGGCCTTGTTGAATTTTTTGGTCTTAACGCAACGAAAACAATGCGTTATACGAGCAGATATGCTAGCAGGGGGGGCTGCTAGCATACGGTGCTACGGTGAAGAGAATGACCATTGTGATGTCTGTCCCAATACAGGGGCAGAGCTGAGGGAGACAGTGGGAGAATGCTTTGTGTAAACAGCGCGGCTGTGCGGCCAAGGGTATACTGCTGCATAACACATGACACAAGAGAGACTAGACACAGCCACCAAACTGCCCCATGATAACCGATGACCCCAGTATGCCACTAAAGGTCGCTTCAAACGGTTGCTCCTACCTGGTTGATAATATTTTCGGTGATAAAAATGCCATAGCCTAAGTTAATAAATACGGATCGTACAAATCTGCTTCACCCCCCAAAGCTGTTTTAGTAGGCCTATTCTTTTAATATGCCTCGAATGTGTAGAAAAACAAAATTGGGATATCAACTTTTATTTTCGGAGGGATGGTACAGGACAGATATGCATGCTATATTATTTTATATCAACGAATAATTAAAAGACTAATATGGAATGTCCAAACTTCCCCGGAAAGGACAGGATACGGGATCTAAAATCATCTGCCAACCTGATAATAACCATGACATGAGAAATTGAGGATCCTTTCAATTCACTAAATTATTTTTAAAACATTCTTTAACAATTCGCTTAATTACATTGCGTGAAAGCATCATAAATAGGCTACTACGAAGTCGTTAGTTTGCGAAACAAGGTAGACATATAGGCCTACTAAATTGAATGAAACATATAGGCCTACTAGGCCTAGTCATACAACTATTAATACAAGTTATACTTCTAATAATAAATAAACATAATAATAAGAAGTATAATAATAATATTAATGATTATATTTGGCTTATAAATATAATTATAAATATTATTATTATTATTATTATTATTATTAGGCCTATTATTATTATTATTTTTATCATGTATCCACCTAGTAGCGTTGTTTTTTTGTAGTAGGCCTGATATTACGTCTACTAGAAACAGAAAGCTATATCTTTTTTTTTTTCACTTTTAATTGAAAAATAAAGATATAAAAGCAAAACCACCGAGACAAAACCAAACAAACGACTGAGACAAATACC
>NC_044067.1:13873485-13923485 GCF_902167405.1 Gadus morhua | reverse complement strand
GGGGGGGGGGCGCTTGGATGAGAGTCGCAGGGCAGATGAGTGGAACAGTGCAGGATGGAGCTGATGTCAGAAGGTGCCAGAACTTTCCATGTGTCGCTGATTAAGGAGGGAGAGCTGCAATGATTTAGATGACAAAGAATCACAGTAGTGCTCCATCGATCCAAAATGTGTGTGCAATTGTCAGTTGCCGCATGTGTGTGTGTGTGTGTGTGTCAGTTGTGTGTGTGTGCACATGTGCATGTCTTTGTGAATATGAATTAATGATCTAGCGATGTGCCAGATACTTTTGACACAATGTCAGAAGTATCTGGAAAGAAGAATTTCAAGTTGTTTCACTCTATTTTCAGTTAATTTTTGCTACCTAGAGATCGTGGGGAACGACAGGAACACTTTCTTGGAACTGGTAATTATGAAATGATCAATTCCAGACAGAAAATGAGTTATAATAAAAACAGAAGTTATATTTCATTTTATTTTATAACAAATGAAATCACATAAAATAAATGTACTGCATTTGACAGTGTGAGTATTTCCCCAAAAGTGTACTTCTACTTAAAAAAAAGAACTTATAGCGCAATTTCCATAAAATATAATGTTAACATCCTGCCTCTGTATTAAATTAGATAATGTATACACCCTGGCTTAGTGACGTGACATGCATCCATTTCATCTTCATTATATAATCCAAGCTCGTTCTATGAGTGTGTGTGTGTGTGTAGTGGGATGCCCCGTGTGTACAAACGTCTACATGTATATGCGCCTAAAGTGAAAACAAATGACACAACGGGTGAAAAGGACAGGGAGACCAGACAACAAGGAAGGGGATAAGTGAGAGAACAGCCGGCACATTTAAAAAAACTCATGAATTCGACCTGTTTTATCTCAACATATAGAGAGCAGGGAGAAGGTGACGGACTGGGGGGAGAAAAAGTGAGAAAGAGAGAGAGAATGAGGTCCTGGTGAGGACAAGGCCACGCTAGGCCTTGTGTGGCTAGAGGAGGAGGGGGGAGGAGGGAGGGATGACGCTGCAGGGGCCAATTGTGGCTGCTGTGTAGGCTGGGGGCCTGGCTGTCTAGCAGGCAGGGGAGACTGGCTCTCCAGGGTTAACTGATTAGGGCCATAATTTGAGGGGCGTCTTGAGGGAGCAGCCCCACTGCCCACCCATGGGAGGCTGGATGAAGTGGAATAGGACCCTCGGAATGCCAATACCTACACACACACACACACACACACACACACACACACACACACACACACACACACACACACACACACACACACACACACACACACACACACACACACACACACACACACACACAATCATACACACACACACACACACACACACACACACACACACACACACACACACACACACACACACACACACACACACACACACACACACACACACACACACACACACACACACACACACACACACACAGGTATACACATGCATGATACACACGGGCAAAGATAAACACACACACAGGCGCATGTCCACACACACAGGCGCGCGTGCACACACACACATACACAGAAGCATAGAGAGTTACACACTTCAGCACATGTATACACACACACACACACACACATACACATGCAGACACACACATTTGCCTACTTCCGGCCGTGCAGCACGGCCGCTGAAGTGATGGATAGGCAGGAGAGGGAATTGGGGACAGGAAGTCGAAGGTTTAAACACAGCACCAGAGGAGCCAGCAGCAGAGCAACTTACCTTTCCCTCACACTGAAATCTCTCATCAATAAAGCCGATGTGAAGAGGTGAGCCTTTTACTGGTCTGCTAATGTGTTTTTCTTTCATGTAGCCCCATTTTCAGTCCACCCTCATTCACAGCCAGCACTCTAACGATGCCACGTCGTCCCCTCACCTGCATGCCGCCATATTGACTTTTCTTCGCTTATTGTCATTATTATACAAAACACAAATCTCCAAACAAGATGTATATTTGCCTTTTACCTATAAAAATCATTGAATGTAATGCAAATGAAAGTAATGTGATTTTTTGTCGTCAAAAATTAAAGAGCATGCCCTAATTGCGCTCTGCGTATCAGACGTATTGATGGACACGAGCAATGGAAAGACAAATGCCCCGTTAATCCCCGTCCTAAAAGCTAGTAACGCTTTGTTTTCCCCCGTCGTGTTTGGCCATTGCCATGGCACTCTTCAGATCTCCACGGTAAACAAGCAGCCTGCAATCTGCTATTAGATCAGATGCTATTAGGGTGGCAAGGATTCGCTGAGCAAACACCCCTGCTTGCCTTTAAAGCCGGGTTATCTAATCTAGTCAGCAGGGATGAGCTGGACTTTGGAGTTCACTGGCAGACAAGGCGTCGCATCCACTGCCATTGTTTGGAGCGGGCATAAAAACGCACTTACACAGACCCACCCCCAGACACACACACACACATACACACAACCACACACACACACACACACACACACACACACACACACACACACACACACACACACACACACATACACACACACACACACAAGGTCCTGCGGCCCGCCTCCATAGGTGGACTGGGTTTTACGCAGCGCTGGGTTTAAGAGCATAGCCTTTATGGGTTTGGGACTAGATAAGGATTAATTAGGCCATCCAGGTGCTCTTGTTAAGGGTCAGTTGAGGTTGAGGAGCCGATGGTTCGATGCTGTGACGTTGAGCCACGCCCTCGCGTACGCGGGACCATTAGACGTGCTCCAGTGGAGGGTGTGACGGGCGGGTGGGTTATATTATAACAGGATAAATAACCCCAGACAGTTCTGTGGGGAGTGAGTGAGACGGGGTGGGAGGAGGAGGGGGGAGGAAGGGGGAGTGCAGTGACCGCCCATACCTGTCTCCCCCCCCCCCCCCCCCCCCGCCGCAACACTGATTGAGTCAGATAGCCCCTCCCCCTCCTCCTCAGCGTGCACCTCCTTAACCTCGTCCTCTAAACACCTCAGCCTGGTCAGGCGAAAGAATGCCTTCGCCGTGCATCATAGTTTGTTTTCTCCGTACTGTAGACACGTAATTGTCTGGTTGTTTAAGTTCCCCGATACGCTCTCCTGACCGCCTGTCAAGATCCACATCCCTGAGTCTTGACCCCGTAATCCCTGTTTGGTAAACCGACCTATCCTCTTTCCGCCCTCTGTCTTTCCTCGGTTCCTTCCCTCTTCCTCTCCCGCCGGTGCTCCTGTCTGTGAGTACTCCTGTCCGGGCGGATGAGGGCAGAGGAGAGCAGGAGGCCCTGTTTTGCGGGGGGACTCGGCCTCGCCCCTGCCTGCCCAGCGTCAGGGTTAAGTGCCTCTGACAGCCCACCGCACAGTTATTAACTGTGATCCGCCACCACAGGGCCCGGGCAACCCCGGGGCCTGGGAGCTAGGGGGTGCTGGAGGGGGGTTGGCGGGGGGGGGGGGGGGGGGGGGGGAGGAGGTGCTGGGCGGAGTGGGGGGGGCGTCGGAGCTGGTTCCAGCAGAGGGCTCTTTGCTGAAAAACAAAGGCCGCTTTCACCACCCCTGCCACCCCCCCCCCCCACCCCCCCACCCCGCCCCCTGCCTACTCCCCCACCACATGCATCCCCTCCAAAAGCTAATACATATTTACATCATTTCATAAACTATGCATACAGGTTCCTCTCTCTCTCTTTTAACAGCCCTCTCTCTCTCTCTCTGTGAGGGATCTAATATGGCTTCTACTCACAGGAGTTTGGACGCGGTTAGGCTCTTGCCGGGAAGCGGTTTCCGGCAAGCATCCCAGGTCCCAGGCGCTGATGGTTAAAGAGCAGAGGGGGGCCAGAATGAAAAATCCTTTTGTGAAACCTACTACACAGCGTGTACAGTATAGAGTCTTGAATCTGGCCATTTCCCGCCCGTGGGTATGTTCTTACTCAACGCAACTGTAAATGCGGTGCTCTACAAGTTGAGATCGGTTACTCAGGCATTATACCGCTCATGCTATGTTGTCTATAGACGGCGGGCTTTCATCCATATAGGTGGTCTTCAAACAGTGTTTGTCCTGTACCGGCTCAGCCACCGATTCTCTCTCTCTCTCTACCCCAGGATGTGGCAGACCAGGAAAACACCCCATCTTCTTCAAATAACTTCACGACACGGGTCATTAGATGGCAAAATAGAAGAAATTAATAGAAACATTAAAGTGGATGAAAGTTGATGAGAGACAGGGGCCGATATAGAGAGAGGAACACAGACTAAGGGGAAGTGGCAAAGAGAGGGAGAGAGAGAGAGAGAGAGAGAGAGAGAGAGAGAGAGAGAGAGAGAGAGAGAGAGAGAGAGAGAGAGAGAGAGAGAGAGAGAGAGACAGGCGTTTGTGTATGTGTGTTGTCGGAGGAGGAGGAGGAGTGGGGGGTGATATCCGTAATGACAGTTGACTATGTTTAGGCCCCAGAAAGGCATTGGGATAAACAGCAGCTCGTCCTAGCTAACAGGAGGGCTTGAAGTTGCTGAGGAAAAAGAATCCCTAAAGCCGCTTTTTTTCCCCCCTGCCCGCGCTACCCATAATGATAGCCCCACCATTCAATTGTTGAATAGTTGAGGCTTTTCCCTTTGAGGTGACTGTCTTTAATATAGCAACACGACATACACAGCGGCGCAATGGCCGTCCCCAGCGGTGTTCAAAGTTGTGGCAGGAGAAGGACACGGCTGACATGTATTATTCTTTACAAAAGCTGCCCTTTGTTTGTTTTATGCCCAGATACCGCAGATTGCAGGCTTTGTCCGTCAACATTTCTTATTTTGGATAAAGTCCTTATTTTTTCTACTCTGTCTCTCTCTCTCTCTCTCCCCTTCAAACCCCTCCTGTGTGCTGTCTTCCCCAGTCATGGCATAAACTGGTGTCACAGAACGTTGATGATCCCACACATTCACACACACACGCACACACACACACACACTCACACACACATACAAAACCATGAGATTACTTTTCGCTGCGCGTTGAACTCATCCTTGTTGCCGTTGGCAGCAAGCCCTGAGGTCAAGCAGGGGAATTCGGGCTTCTTAACCTTGTTGAACCGGCACTTTTACAGTACTCACATCAATGGACCAATGCAGCATTTATTTTGTTGAATATTAATACTCTTTTTAATAATCTCTATTTTGTCAGTGATCATTGGATTCAATGTTCAATGGGAAATATTGGTGTAGTTGTAGTCTTGTTTGTAATTCAAATAGTTTGAAAGTGACAAAAGAGTTAAAGAGAAACTTCAATTTTTTTATCACATTATTACAAAAACAAACCATGCAAACCTGAGAAATGTTGGGATGGCTTTTTTGTTGGGGTTGAGTCTTTTGCAGAGTGTGTGTTCTTCCCTGAGTGAAGCTGCGGGTGCATTTGGTTCCAGAGCTCTGCTCAACATAGCCTTGCTCCCGACAGGTCAGGCACCATTAACAGAGCACACTGCCATGTCAGAGCAGGTCAAAACACCCGCTGGCGCCGCCGCCGCCGCCACACACACACACACACACACACACATGCTCGTGCACACGCTCACACACACACACACACAAACACACACGCACACACACAGCAAGAGAGAGAGAGAGAGCGAGCGGGGGAGCCAGATTGAGAGAGAGTCAGAGAGAGAGAGAGAGAGAGAGAGAGAGAGAGAGAGAGAGAGAGAGAGAAGCAGAGGCAGATTGCTCAATTAGCCCTCCTCTAGCTTGTGCCTCTCTTAACCCTGCAGCTACACTTACGAGCCATTACACTCAGGGTCAAGTGTGATCCCTGTACTTATCTGCATCAACAACTCATATGCTGATGCACATGTACATGCATATGTACCCCCCCCCCCCACACACACACACACACAACATACACAGCTGACACAGACATGGGCATGCATACACAGCAAACACCTTTTGGCGGAGGGAGGATTGAGGGTAATAAAAAAGGGATTTAATAAAGGATGTCTTCAGAGAGGCAATACTGCCCTCATGTGATTGGTACCTACAGACTTTCCAAATACGCACACACACACAGTAAATAAATTCTCCATGCTATCATTACTGACGTAGCCCCGTCTTCTGACACCACATCTGACTGGGGAGGCCACGCCTGAGCCGCCTCAGACTTAATAATACGCCATTGCGGTATTTAGTCATCAACAAGTGCACGACTTCAATGAGATTTGACATGTGTGAACTACGCGCTACACCTCCCATTAAGGTTTTTTTCGCCCCCTTGTGCGTGCGCGTGCGTGTGCGTGTGCGTGTGCGTGTGTGTGTGTGTGTGTGTGTGCTATGGTTATGAGCCAAGTCCCACCGGTCTTATCAAGGTTAAAGAGCGGGTGTGTTTAAGGATGAGGTAAAACAGTGAGATGTTCTCCTGGGTCTGATCACAAAGCCCTCTCTCTTTCTCTCTCGCTCTTGTCAGTCTTTCTCCCTGTCTCTCCCATTGGAGCCACTCCAGGCTGATAATAACTCTGGGATGTGTGGTGGGCCCGCAGAGGAAACTCCCTCCACCACAGCCTTCCACTATCACTGTGGGAGTTCATTCGACACACACACACACACACACACACACACACACACACACACACACACACACACACACACACACACACACACAGAGATGGACTTAACACAGACACCCATGCACAACACAGATCCACACACACACACACACACACGTGTGGGAGAGATCGGATATACACGACTTTAAGGATAATACTGGGTTATTACACACGCTCAGCTAATACACACGCAGACAGACAGACCAAAGGACGAACCCCTTGCTGTGGGCAGATGAGCAGACGCTGCACCACACCAGAGAGTATCTGTGGCCCAGTAGATTCCTGTGGACGTCCACTGCCTGCAGCACCCAAACACAGAGAGTCCCTGAGAGACTGCCGCCCACACACCCTGTCTGCTCCCCCCCACACACACACACACACACACACAGTATGGCAAATGGACACAGTAATGAAAGAGTACTTAAATATATTATAAAATAAAGCAATATACTGTTATTGAAAACAGAAACAATGTGACAAACCAACTTTTACAGCAGAAGTGTTCTGAGAGCAGTCCTGTCAGTAATCTAGAGACAGTGTAAGTGGATCCATCTGGGTCATAGCGTGTGTCAGGGTGTGACAGGAGTCGTCCCAGTGTGAGACAGAGACCACCCACACAAACACACACAATTAGACACCATGATATAGTATCTATATCGCACCAAATAATCTGGAGCTAAACTGCTGTACATCTATAAATAGTGTATAATTGTGCAAACCCAACCAACGATTCTCTTGTGTCGCAAACTCAATTAAAGGAAAACGTTACAATTAGTTTTTATTGCAGCATTAGAACTGGTCAATATCTCATCAATTAGAGAGCAGGTTTTTAAAATGTTCAACCCATTTATTCAAGGATAACAAAACCTCTTCAGCAAAATACGTCCAAGACTATACAAATAGCTTCCCTTGTTGAAACCCGTTCCATCGTCGTGGCAAATCCTGTCAAGTTGTGTTTTAAACTTTTAACTGAAGCTCTGACGCCATCCACTGGTGTAATCTTGCTACGACAATAGCCTTTTCTTTTTATATAGAATCTGAATTTTGACCAAAAGTACATTTCCCCTCCCTTACATACTCTGTAAAACTGGCTAGAAACTACAGCATGACTTTCCATTTCCATTTTTAGCTAAACAACAAAATGTGATGTCAGATTCCATGTGGGGCAAAGGGAAGATTTTAGGCAAAAGTAAACAACTACGATTAGAATGTTTTAGGTTCATTCACAGTAAAAAGTTTGTCAATGCTTCAGTCACAATAAAACTGCCAACCATGGTTTGCTTGATCAGTTTTGAGAAAGAGAGTGAGAGTGAGAGAGCGAGAATGAGAGCGCAGAGAGAGTGAAAGGTGCTAACTGAAAGCAGATAGAGGTCCTGCCCTGATTCAGTCCCCAAATTCATTCTAATGACGGAATTCCACTTGTTCGGTTTAAAGGCCAACACTCATCAGGTTTTCACCTGGACGCCCAACAAGGATGGACAGAGCTTGCACTCCACTAAAATAATCCCCACAACCAAACGGAAAACACAAACATAAATAAGAGGCAACAAAACACACCAATAGCCCCCTGCCTATTTCCTATTTACAGCCGATCCGGGATTACAAAAACGAAACATAGGTCATCTTTATAAACCAACTTTTGGGTAGTCCTATATTCATTTAAAGTAATGAAGAAAAGATGGAGGAGTGGTGTGGCGTCTTGTGGAGCAGGGTTCAATGGAGGTTGGGTTGAACCGTGTCTTCACAGTCGGTGTGCATCTTCAGCATCCAGTTCAAATTCGAATCCATTATAGTGATAGTGAAAATGTTTGTGTCAGATTGAATGGTCTTTTGTGGCAGGGAAAGAAAAAAACACCAAAAAAAGATAACAGCCAAAGAGAAATTATGATTTGGTGTTGGGGCTGGGTGGGAAATAGTGGGACAAAATGGACACTACATGGGTTTATGGCATCCTATTTAAAAATGTAAGCAGCCAATGTGCCACTCTTTTAAAGTTGGAGAACATAAAAAAGTAAAATCAAAAATATGTAAAAATCAATCAGCTTAAGCTATCCTGAGACAACTCAAAAATAAATACACCCTGGTCTGGTGCATTGAGCACACTTATGATAGTTGTCATTGTGTGTGAAAGTGTGTGCATGTATTTATGTATCTATCTATGTATGTGTGTGTTTTGTGTTAGAAAGTCCAGACTGTGTCCATTAGTAGGTTAGTATCCTTGAAGTCCATTGTAAATCTTCTGTACCGAACTTTGCTTAAGGATACTCCGAAGGCCTAAGACAGGCGAGGGAAAAAAACAGAATTAGAACGCAAAGCAACCATCATTGTGGTCCTCCTTCCCTGTCCCTTATCACTTGCTCTCTCTTTCTCTGCCCCTCTCCACTCCATGCTCTCTCCCGCTTCCGCTCACCGTCCTTCTGATTGTCATCCAACTGCGTCTGGGGAAACTCCACATCAAAGCTGATGATGAGAGAGCCGCGGAGGTTGATGTTGTCGATGTTGGGCAGACCCTCTCCTTTCTTCCACAGGCGAGCACCGGATTTCGTTATCTTGTCTCTCACTATATGGACCTGGAATTAAACACAAAACAAAAAACGCATGAAATCTAGACCCACAAAAATCAACAGTTTTTATCCCAATCCTGTAGTCTTTACATGTCCCTTATGTTTTGAGCAATAATCTTTTGAACTATAAAAAATGAAAGGATATCATTTTACTACTGGAAAAGAAAAATCATTCTTCCCTCAAGACATTTTTACAACGCACCTTGTGTCCATCCAAGTGTGTGATGTCCATTTCGAAGCCAACCAGTGCCTCTACCAATGAGATGGTGACGTTGGTGTAGAGGTCATCCCCCCGTCGCTCAAATAAAGCATGTCTAAAGAGAAATGTAAAACCAAGTCTATGAAGCCCTCCATACATATATCCATCAGAGATTTTGCCGCAATTGACAGATGTTGTTGGCAGATGAAAGCTTAACAATGACTGTGTTTGAATAGCTCACTTGTTATCCCTTTCCCATTCCCTCTACTGTGAACGCAGATACTATATTGATCTCATAAATAAGGCTTCATACGTTTGATGTCACCATGTGACTGCCTAATTGCATAATGCATCTGTATGCACGCCATACCAGCTCTATAAGATGAATACAATGACAATCATTAGTAGTACACTTCTTTGACAGCGCACTACTAAATACCCATTATTCATTATGTGTGGTACCAAATTTGTACACTGACATTTCCGACAACACTACAAAACGATAATGATCTAAATAGTGTACTTCTTAGAGCTGCAGGGGACCAATTTGAACAGAGCCATCGTCAGATAATAAATGGGATTGTAAAAGAACATACTTGAGGACTTTAATGCGGAATCGTAGATCCCCGGGCTCTCCGTCAATGTGAGGTTCACCTGTGCATTATGGTGACAATAAATTCGGAACTTGAAAAGGCAAATGTAAGCATTACTCAAAGTCATAGGGACAGACAGTTGGATTTAAGTGTTGGGGTAGCATAAGACTCAGAGCCTTGGTGAGCGGGCCGTTACCTTCCCCTATGAAAGGGTACTCCATCTCATCTCGCACCCCTTGTTCAATCTCCACCTCAAGAGTCCTCTCTTCATTGACCAGCCTACGATCAGTCAAACAAAGTCAAACCACACATATATATTTACACACATTGTACACTAAAAGACATGCACATTTATGATAGACTTCCAAATGAGGAACACATGAATAGAAACATTAAGCTCCGTGGGAAATTTTGACTCGATTTGAGAGATGAAAGGGATCTACAATAGACTTTTTAACATAGCAGCTTTGACCCACTTGATGTTGGGGCACTCGTCACAGACCACCTCCTGGGTCATCTGGAAACGTCCGGGTCCGAGCTGCGTTGTCCTCATCTCCTGTCTGCAGTTGCATTTCCTCTTGCCGGGTGCCTCTTTGGCTACAGGTTTGACACGGACAACCTTTGTAGCAAACATAGAGCAGATAAACAAAACATTTATTTAAAAAGCGATATAAAAAAAGAACATGTTTGAAAATGAGTTATTGTTTGATATATATATGTGACGCATACTGAATAATGCGTTGCGATTTTCAGTGTGATACAGACACGAGTGTATAGCACAATAGTAAAGGCATTCATCTACCTCAACAAAGTTCCCAGAGTACACCTCTTCTAACGTGACCTCTAGATCGAGAACGATGTCATTTCCTCTGGGGATATTTCTGTCCTGCTGTTGCCGGTTGCCGCCAAACATGAATCCAAAGTCTCCAAAGAAGCTAAAAGGGTGAAGAGATGAGACAACATGTAGTATCCAGGCAAACCCTCATTTATTAACATTTCCTTATTGATGTGCGAGTGTGGTTTTATTGAATACATTATAGTCTGTTAAAATACAAAACTGTAATCTCAACATGTACCTGTAACAAGGGGGGGAGGGGGTTCCAAGAGGATTCATTCCCAGCTTGCCATGAGAGCATGAACTTTTCATTATCAACTTACCTTGAAAATATATCATTGTGTGAACCACCATGTCCTTCTTTTAGTCCATCCTCTCCGTACGCATCATACTGTTTTCTCTTCTCCTCATCTGAGAGTACCTAAGAAGAGAACCACAGGAAATGTGCATATATTGTAAAGTAATTCAACCATAAATGCCACAGCCTTAAGAATAAAACGATATCATATCTTTGACATTGGGGTCAGATTCAGAATACTAAAATACACCTGCAACACGGCTTTAGTATCTGAGCCACTCCCAGAGATCCACGTCGTGTTTTTGTGACAGCCAGAGCAGTAACGCGTGTACCAATCGGGCGCAGCCACAAGGTCTGTTCGACCAATCAAGATCGGTGTAGGGTTTCTAACGCCAACCAAATAGATCGCTTACTTTGGGATGATGATGATGATACGTTCTCAAGTTAAAAACATAACATAAAATACACTGAAATGACTACCAGCTATAGGTATTTTCAATCTAGTTCAAAAGTAGCAAAATCGTACATAACTATAGATTATAGTTTATTAAAAAACACGTATGCCCACCTCATAAGCAGCCCCCAAGTCTGCAAATTTGTCTGCAGCTTCTGGGTCATCCTGGTTTCTGTCAGGATGTAATTGTAGTGCCAGCTTTCTGTAGGCCTTTTTGATATCCCTGATTGAAGCAGCCTTGGTTACCCCCAAGATCTTGTAGAAATCTCGACTGAAGGAGGGGCAAGCGAAAAAGAAGACGAGAGAGATTAGATAAACAAATGCAGGCTATGCCGAATAAACCAAATGTATGGAACAGCTCTATCGCTAGGACTGCTAGTATGTTATAACATGTGTTTTTATTATTTATTTGATTTAGTAAACCAGCTAGCTATAGCAACCAACAGCATTGAATAGGAAACGAGCTGCATGGTGGCAAATGTGAAACGTTTCATAGTCGTTACGATTTACACAATCACACTATAACGCATCAGATTACCGACTATTTTACTAGTTTGCAAATCACTTGAATAGGTACTAGCAAGATAAATCTTTCTAGGACTGAACAACTGGCTGGTCTGGTTCCCACATGCAGCAGGGTGATCTGTGCTCGGCTAGACCAATCACAAAGGAACATGTGTACCAGCTGGCTATGCCTACTTACTAGCGTGTATGCATTGTGTGAGAGAATGACTTACCCTGCCAAAACCACCGTAATAAAATACAGGAGCAGACAGCAAACATTACACAGATTCATCCCCTTCGTGGCCATCGGTATTTTTTAAGCTTGAAGAAGGCCAAAACAGCACCCGGCTTTTGAAAACTGGTGTAGCACTGTCAGTCTATTAGCTTCTTCCTCCTGTCAGGGAAGACCCGCCCACTGCTGTAGAAGGCCAGCCCCTTTCTTAAAGATATAAACTATATTAATCTGAATTTGCTAAGGTTGTATCTGTCTTTTAAAATAAGATATAACCTTTAAATAACCTATAACTTTTTCAAAAACACAAGTTTACCTCATGAATCAATGATTTATTTAGATTAATATTGAATACATATTGGACAGCCGAACTAAACATCCATAGCACAAGGCGCGCTCCCGTGCGATGCGCGCAACAGATGGAGCTTCTGAAATGTTTCTGTGGGCGCCAAATAGGAAGAACCAGAAGAAACCTCCTCATCCTTCTCAATTGAACACCCCCCTCAAAACATGTAGAACATCAGGCTAGAGTTTTCTCGTCCTTCTTTCCACTTATGAAGAAGTTAATAACCCAATTGCCTTCGTTGGCATACCAAGATGGAACAACGTTTTCCCGGGAGCAACCCACTGGCTAAAAGTAAGTCAGAAGCAGGCAGGTGTCCATCACACTCCATAGCATAGCTAGCTAACGCTAGCCATCCCGGTTTACTGTTTTGTTTACGTTTGTAAAGTGAGGTGTCTCCCCGCCAAACTGTTGAGCCTATTACTGGAACAAATGGCACGATTTGGAAAGTAAAGTGTAAGAAAGAAAGCCTAGTGCATCGTACTTAACGTTACATTTGCTTGAAAACGAATGGTATTCGCCAACTAGCTGGTCTATCTCGCCAGTTGTCATGGTAACGTATCGTACGTATGAACCTATTCGCATCGCCATACGACTGCCACGAAACATGTCTGTGCCATGGACCTTTTTATATTTGTAACTGCCATTGCTCTGAAGTTTGACAGTCTAGTCTAGTCTTATATGCAATATATACAGCCCTTCTCTGTAGATATAGGATTTCGTTCACTTGCTCAAGTTAATATGCTCAAGTAATTTACTATGACTATTTCTGCATAAGGTATATGCAAATAAAATGTGGTATTTTCTGTACAGCCATGGAGTCAGGGTCTGTGTGCATTTGGCCACGGATGGGGCCCTTCCTTTTGGGAGCACTGCAGGTAACTATACTGTACACAATGCATATGGCATTTCACTATGGAGTCATATCTGTGACATATCTAAAGCATGATTTCTTTCAAAGGTGGCGCCCCCCTCAAAACTTGGCTTGCACTACCTTCGCAAGATGGCTCTGTATGTGCGTACAAGGGATGGCTGCTTCCCGATTTTAAGTTGGCCTATGTGGAGACACATCGCATGTGGGAAGCTTCAGCTCACAGAAGACCTCGCATGGCTCTACTTTGAGACCTTTGACCTCCTCACGTCCCGCCCACCAGAGGAGAGACTGGGATGGGCAGAGGCTCTGTCCCAATGCTCGGACTCCAAACAGCTTGAACACCAGCGAAGTAAGGTAAATGTAACTTCAGGTCATTGTTCTTATAAGGGAATTATGCTATCCTTATGCTTGGGTCCCCCTTTAGGACCTTGAGTATTTGAATGTTGAAGGGGACTGGAAGGTGGTGGGTGCGAGTAAAGATTGATAGGTTTAAAATGGGGGTTTAAATACAGGTGGTTGGTAGATAGGTAAGTAACGGCAGTCTTTTACTTGACATTTGACGTTGTTCTATTCTTTTTACTACCATCATATGGTGTAGAAGATTATCTGAATTTGATGGGCTAAGATGAAAGGGAACAGTGGAATAGTCCTCTCTCTCTCTCTCTCTCTCTTTCTTTTCAGTTATTCGTGGACACCTTGAAGTTTCTACTCTTCCTCTACATCCAGCAGCTAAACCGCGTGTCTCTGCGCACCTCTCTAATTGGGGAAGAGTGGCCCAGCCCCCGCACTCGCTCTCCCTCTCCTTGCTCTGAGAGGGAGTCGAAGAACAGTTCCCGCAACAAGGTTGTCCTAAAGTTAAAAAACAAACAATGTTACCTTGCATCACATTAACAAAGTCATTAAAAAGCCTGCCACTTTACACCTCATTCTCTTGATTTAGCAACCCGTCAAGCCAAAGTGAACTATTTTGTGTAGTATCACTTTCTATCTTATCACTACCCTGTCTCTTATTGCTCTCTCTACTCTGTTTCTTCTCTTCCCTGCCATGTTTCTGCAGAACTGGGATGACCATGCCCACCTGTCCTTTGTGTACAGTCACCTGGGAGACCTGCTGGAACTGCTGGTAGAACCAGGCCAACTCTCCAGCTCTGGCCAGGCCATACGAGGCAGTCAGGTGGGAGAAATGTTACCGCTTGTGGTTCATTGAGTTTAATACAACAAACTTGACATAAGGAAAAAGGCTTCATATTTGGGGTAATGATTATTATTATGCACTGGAATATAAAATCCAGATCAATTAATTATTTTGTCATTTTATCTTTTAAGATTTGTTTTGCTGATTCTGCAGTCTCTGTTTTTCAGGTGTCCCTGGAAGCTGTGCAGGGCTTGAGCCTCCTGCTAGAGGGCTCAGCGAACCCTGTTAAAGCTATTCATCCTGTCCACAAGCTCCTGACCAAAGCTCCGCTGCAGGCGCAAGCGGGCTACTCCAAGCTGAGTCGCTCCTTCCCCCTGCAGCAGCTGCTCACCTGTCTCCGGCAGAACCTCACCGTCAATCCCTTCGGCATAACCGCCTGCCTGCACTCGGGGAAGAAACTCACCTGGGCCCAACAGGGTGAGTAGAACATGACAGGCAGCCATGACATGACGGTTCAATGGATTAGCCTTTTCTTGAGTTCACAGCTCACTAGTGTGTAGCGTTTGTGCATAGAAAGGTATAATGAGTCTGTGTCGAATGATGGGCTTGTATTCAATCATTTGTTTTCTCAGAAGAAGTTTAGAATTGGTCAGTGTCTGTTACTTTAGTACAATTCTGGGAACAAAGCGAATGTATTATTCTTTGTGCATTTGAAATGTAATATTTCCATTCAGGAATCAGGCAAAGAATCCACTTTCCTCAAACGGTCATTATATGCTTACCAACGGTAAATTATCGAAAAAGAATTCAACGGCGGAAGTTGGAAGGCCCTTGCAAGTGAACGTAGTGTTACACGAACCGTGTAATAATGATATATACTGCATGTATGCTTTATGTGTAAGTCTGTGTATAGACTGCACACACATACTTTTCATTAAATCCTTGCATGTTTCCTTTGTAGTGGAGGGCTCCATGAAGAGGGCCAAGATAGTGAGGAACACCCACATGGCTCCAGCTGGTAGCGGGATGCTGCTGATGTCCCAGGTCTTCCAACAGACGCTGGCTAAAGACTCGGACAAGCTGACGGGCGCCAACATAAGAATACACAGATGCTCTCACGCCTTTATATACCTCTTATCGCCTCTAAGGTATCGCTCCATCATTCCTGGATTTTCTTGTGGGGACAGATTGACATGGTTATGTCACGTCTTTTGCTTTGCTAAAGAAATTTGTCTGTGTGTGCGTTACACAAACCCCTCCAGGTCAGTGAGTGTGGACAAGTGCCGCAACTGCACGCTGGTCTTGGGCCCCGTGGAGACCAGCGTCCACATCCACTGCTGTGAGGACGTGCGGGTGGTGTGTGTGGCCGGCCGCGTTTCCATAGGAGCCTCTTCTCGCTGCACCGTCCACACACTGACCCCAACCCGTCCACTGCTGCTGCCCGGGAACACAGGCATCACCCTAGGGCCTTTCCACACGCACTACCCCAACCTGGAGGACCACATGGGCAGCGCGGGGCTGGCCGTGGTGCCCAACCTCTGGGATCAGCCCTTGCTGCTGGGTGTCGACGGCCTTGTACCCCACTCGTTCAGCTCTCCTTCCAGCACAGACTCTTCTACGGGCTGCTACCGGCTCCTGCCCCCGGCAGAGTTCAGCGCTCTGGTGGTGCCTTTCACGATGGAGGGGGACACGTGCGAGGTGCCGGGTGGGCTGCCTCCAGTGTACCAGGCAGCGCTCGCTCAGAAAGAGAAGAGGATTCGGAACATGCAGAGAATCGTGTCGGATTCCCAGCTCAATGAGTGAGTGGCAGGATTACCCTCTCATTTCCAAATAAATCAGACACAGAATTAATGTGATGGCTATACCTTTGCTCACCCTGCGATGACACCTCTATGGAATATCTTGTTTTTCAATCAAGGTTTTATGCATAATCCTAGAGCGTGTAAGCTAGTTGCAGCATGCATAGATAACTGTATAACATTTCATGCAATGGAAACCTAGAAGCAAATGAGCAGACTAAAGAGTATGCTAGCTGCACAGCTAGTATTCAAAGCCAGTTTCTGCTGAAGCTCGTACTAAAGGGCCCTCCCCTGTGGCTGATTCTGAATTTGCCATTCATTGGATGTCCCTGTGTCCCTTGATGGTATAGACGCTTTTGACAGTTGCCTTGTTCCCACACTTGGTTTGCTCCTCTTTGATTCTCCTGTAACGTAATGTGTTTGCCCTACTTCCAGAGAACAACAAAGTCAGTTCCAGGAATTGGTGACCCAGCACTTCCTGGATTGGCTTCGAGATAGGGGTCACATTCAGGAGCTGTCCAACCTGGCCCCCCAAACCCAGCCTGGTCAGGGCCCCTATAATGGACCCTCAGCAGACTCAGATGGACAGGCCCAACCGGGGGCTATCGATGTTAATGAAGCCCGAATTAGACACGCAGTGGAGCAGACACAGGTTTCCTCAAGTTATTACGCAATATGTTAACTTAGTATAGTCTTGTTTGTTTTGATAAGGACCCCCAGTATTGGAACACCTCCTGGGTATTGGGTTTATTTTTTGTCAAAGGGCTAATTAACTATAACAATTTGGGGAATTAAGTTTTAAACATTGAAAACAGATGAAATAAAGCCAGAAATTGAATAATTGATTGTGTATGATGTGCTGAAATTCTAAACAATTGCAAAAAACAATTAATCTATCCAACATTAAAATGTGCTTCACACTGTATTTAAAAACTGATAATTAACTGCAAGCACACTCACTCATAAAATGATTGATAATTTTATGAGTGAGTGTGCATACTTCTAAATAGCTGCCAGTATTTATGGTACCAATATGATACAATACCCCTTCTTTGGTAGCACTTTTCTTCCTCCTATTCACACCCTTAACCTCAAGCAAGCATGACTCCTAAGTGTCTCCTGAAATGGCTACCAGAGTTCAAAAACGTATAATAGAACATAACGGTAGAACTATAATAAATATTAAGGGAAATTTTCCTTCAGGGTATACTGAATGATAGGGTTTTTAGGTTTATGTACCTTCTCAGTATGTAAATATGAAGTGCTAATGTTGCAAAATGGATCCTAAATGCTGTTACTTATGAAAATGCTGTCACCTTCTTCCTTATGACCAGTCTGGGTCACTATGTCATTACAATGGAAAAGTACTGTTTTGCCTTTATTACTGTAGCATAGTGATCAAAATGACCTTTCCTCTTTAATTGCACTGCAGCCTCAAATAACATATTCTACGAATCCTTTTAATAAAATACATTAAAAAAATGAACAAACCTTGTGTGTTTTTATGTGCAGTTAAAAACAGCAGAGCATAGTATATTGTACTTGCAGTTCGAGAATGCATTTGGTACTGCATTTTACATTTTAACTGAAGTAACTTCTAGCAGCATGCCGTTCTGCACCACATGGCAGGAGTTTGGCCGCCATTTGGTGCTGCCAGGTGGGCTGTGTTTTGGTGTAGGGAGGTTGGATGGTTTCGGGGGGCGGGGGGGCATTGATCCCAGCCAGAAGAGAAACCGGGTCAATGGACCCCCATGCCATCCCACCACAACCCCCCTCTCCATTATACCATAATCCTGCCTTGCTATTCTGGAAAAACTGAATAGCACCAGAATCACTGACTCAAATTTTGGATCTCATTTTCATGACAAAGCGATTGTCCACCTCACTACCCACTCTCATTCCCGTGGCCAACCACTGTGGCTGTAGATGGAAGTGGATATAAAAGCAACTGTGGATAGGCTACTCCAACAACCAAGCCTCCAGGGGACTACTAGCACTCAACACCATCAACAAGGATAGCTTATACACTGCATCCAAGATGGGCAGGGTGAGTAACTGATGGATGCATCAAGGTGCAAAATGTTTTTGAGTGCATAAATTACGGTTCTGGGGGTGTTTACTAATGTTCATGTCAAGTTGAGCAAATCCAAACTAACTCAGTGACAAATTAGACCTTAGGTCAGATCGTATCACCTGATTTGATTAAGAGATTTCATCCCAACTAAAAGGAGGACTCAGCCATGTCTCTTGGCGCCAGGTGTTTAATGGCATTTGTTTTTATTCAATACTGCTCTAATTATTATTTATAGATTTTTATTTTCAATGTTTTATTTGGCTATGGTGGTTAATAACATCATATATACATAATACAATTCTACTTGCAAATGAATGCATTTTGGGGTTGTTGTTAAACCGCCAGAACAGGTTTTGCCTCATTTTGAAAAAAAAAAATGGCAAACTATTTGGGGAAAATGATCATGTTGACCGACATGAGACTCTCCTTCCAGATTGTCTTCTATGAGGATAAGAACTTCCAGGGCCGCCGCTATGAGTGTGAATGCGACTCCTTGGACTTCCACTCCTATCTGAGCCGCTGCAACTCCCTGCGTGTGGAGAGTGGGGCCTGGGTGGTCTACGAGAGGCCCAACTACATGGGCTCCCAGTACGTCCTGACCAGGGGAGACTACCCAGAATATCAACGCTGGATGGGCCTAAATGACCGCCTTAGCTCCTGCAAGATGATCCAGTTTGTAAGTCAGCTTCTGCCTTTGGTCTGCTGTGTATCATCTCTGCCGCAGTTTTCACTTTTTTCCTAAATCCAATGAAAACCTCCTCTGTTCTGTACATATGAACTCAGGAGTCAAGGTAGCATAACTGTTCCTGTCATAGGGGTATTTCACTTTGGTGATGTAAGCAAAAGCCTCACTGACTACAGAGTAAGTGTAAGCTGTGAGTGCTGAAACAGCATCCCAATAAGGTCATGGCAATAGCACTGGTAACCTCAGGCTTTTGTCAATAGATATCAACACGTTTTATTGACATGCTGTTGCTGTGATGAACGCTATTATCAGCTGACCCAGTGTTACAGTTCTCATACCAAAACACTAAACTGGATAGTTTTCTGCATGTGTATGTTGGTACCGCCCACTGTTTGTAATAGTTGTATAGTTGTAGGAAAAATATGTTTCAGAGTTTGGAGAAAACTGTACAGGCAGTGACACACACACATTTCGAGGTGAATCCAAAGTATGTTTATTCCTATACGTTTGGATGTGATCCCATCCCTTAACCTTTTTCTCTCACCCAAACCGCCTCCCACCCCTCCGCTCCACCCGCCGCTCCCAGTCAAGCGGGTCCCAGTACAAGATGCAGCTGTACGAGAAGGCCGACTTCCGGGGCCAGGCCTACGAGACCATCGAGGACTGCCCCTCGGTGCAGGACAAGCTCCGCCTGCGGGAGGTCTACTCCTGCAAGGTCTTCGACGGCTGGTGGGTCTTCTACGAGCTGCCCAATTACCGAGGGCGCCAGTACTTCATGGAGAAGGGCGAGTACTCCAAGCCCAGTGACTGGGGTGCCGTCAGCCCAGCTGTGCAGTCCTTCAGGCGTATCACAGAGTGACTTGGACTAAACGCAGCAAGCCACCAGCCAACATTTGGCCCAATGTGACTGTTTGGTGTGTTCGATGAAGGGTATGCATCAGCTCTGGTTATGTATTTTGAATGAATTGTTGTGAATTAAAAAACCTGAGGTTTCAACCAAAATAAAAAGATATCTGGCGGCAATAGTTGGCAAGACTATTTCTTTGTTTTGTATGTTTTGCACTTAATATCTCTGTCATTGAGAGAAAACCCATGTTACTGTATATTTTTTTATTTACCGGATGCAACTATAAAAAGAAAAGTGGATTTCATCAGCCCATAATTAAGGCCATGATGAACAAAGACAATTTGTGTGGGTTTCCCACTAAATACAAACAGGAAATCATTCCCTGCATTTACAGAGACATGTTTTGTACTGGGGAAGATAGTCTTTTACAGCATAGAGTAATAGATCTCCCAGTATAAAGCGCTGTTTAAAGACTGTTCTAAGCAATTCCCTTTGCCAATACACCTTTCAAAAACGTATTAAACAGTAGAGGATGACAACAGCAACTGTCACAAATTTAAATCTTGGATGCCTTGGTAACCAAAACACAGTATGAGATCTAGAAGAAACTCCGGCTATTAAACCCACTAGGGAGGAAGAGACCCACTCAACCCAGTCTATTGAGGACCACACACTAGTTGTTCTCCAGCCAGCCTGGCCCCTGACAAGGCACTTAGGGTCCGTAATCCTTCTCCCTCTGCCGGAGCCTCCAGTAAGCAGGACCTGCCCGGGGTAATATGGGGGCCATACCCAGTCCCTCCACACATGCCTTCCCTGGTGTCGTCCTACATACTTAGGACCACAGAGGTCCAGGAGAGGCCAGCCAATGGGAATAGAGACACTGAAGTGTAATATTACTTCAAAAAAGTACACACACACAGGCTATATTTGGAGTACGATATTAGGATGGAGCCTCAAGCCTGACGCAGCTACTCTCTCCAGAACCTGATTCAGCGAGTTAAGTGCTGTCTCGAAGGAGCCCCCGTTTGTCAGTATATCGTTCTGGTAAACGTTACACTGCCTGGGGATTCAAGTGAGTACTCTGTCCATCAGCCTCTCAAAGGTTGCAGGTGCATTGCAGAGGCCAAAAGGGAGGACCCTAATCTCTCTGCTAGTGCAGAATGCAGTCTTGGGTCTGGCCTCAGGGGTGAGAGGGAACTGGAAGTAGCCTGAGCAGAGGTCGATTGAGGAGGGCCCAAGCTCGTGGAGGGGGGTGCTGGGATGAAAAGAGAGTAGTCTGCAGGGGCCTCAGCATTGACATGAGGGGACGGGAGGGAGGTGGAAGGGTTGCGGAAGGACAACTGGGTCGATGGAGGGGGACCAGGAGGACAGGGTGGTCGGCAGGTCTTTGCAAGAGGGTTAAGGGGGGCGGGGACATTTGACTGCTCCATACAAGCTGTGGGGGCCGGGTGTAGGGGACGTTCGCTGGAGCCATATAGACTATGGTTCCTATAAAGCCAATAACTCCCCTAGCCAGGTCTAGCTGGCAGCCTGTGCATTGCAGGACATCCAGCCCCAGGATACAGGGGTCCTGCATAGCCACTCTCCACACTGGGGGGACAGTCTTTCCCCAAAGCAGATGGACAACAACCCCTTCTCTTTCATGGGTGCATGTCGGTGGGTAGATGTGTCTTAGATCCAATTCAGGTTCAGGCCACTGAACCTGAATTGGACCTAACCCTAAGCCAATGCCGTTGAAGTTGCATTGAGATTTCATTTACAAAAACTGCAGCGCTGAAAAAACAGAATGACCATAGAAAAAAACATAAAACAAATAGACTGACTCTTGACCTGAGTCAATTGTGACTCAACCATCACCTAACCATCTCCATTGAAGCCACCCAGGCTTAAATAGACAAACCCATTCGGTTAGCTCCACCTCTGAGCTATAACAAGTTATTTATTAATCATCCTAACCAACCAAAACACAAACAAAGGTTTATTATGATAATCTCATAACATAATATCAACACAGTTCAACTTCATTTATATTATACCGGTATACTACGGGGGAACAACCGGCATACCTGTCTGTTAAAGGGACTCTTACCTTTGTTGCATTTTTACACTTTTTTTGGATAAGGTTAAATTGGTATTAATAAGGTAATAACACTCTAATATGCAAGACAGACCCACCAGGAGTAAAAACAAACAATTATTTTACTCTCATAATATTTAGTTAAAACTTCAACCAATAAAATTCTTCGGACCGAATGACCTTATTGGCCGACAGACCTGTCTGTTTGCTGCATGGATATATAACGTTTTCCGTCTGCTTCTTGTGGCGCATTCGGGCCCGCGTCATCAAGGCGCGTCCTCAACTAGAGGGTTTGTTTTGATTCCACGGCAGACAGTAGCGAGTAGCGACTGACGATGGCAGACCAAAGTGGTCCACGGCGTACTGAAACTGCACCATTCAGTCCGATTAGGGGACTCATCTCGGACTCAGACTCACAGAGTTACCCTCCTCTGGAGCCTCAGGAAGACCTCCAGACTGTTGGCCACCAACTGCACCATTCAGTCCGACAAGGGGACCCGATTCGGCCTCAGAAGCCAAGTGGTCCCGCTCCCCTGGATGATTCTCAGGACCTCCAGACCGTTGGCAACCAACCGCACCACTTAGTCCGATTAGGGGACCCGTTTCGGACTCAGACGCGAAGTTGTCCCGCTACTCTGGAGCTCCGGGAAGACCTCCAGACCGTTGGCACCCAACCGCACCACTCAGTCCGATTACGTGACCCATTTCGGACTCAGACGCGACGTTGTCCCGCTACTCTGGAGCTACAGGAAGACCTCCAGACCGTTGGCACCCAACCGCACCACTCAGCCCGATTACGGGACCCATTTCGGACTCAGACGCGACGTTGTCCCGCTACTCTGGAGCTACAGGAAGACCTCCAGACCGTTGGCACCCAACCGCACCACTCAGTCCGATTACGGGACCCATTTCGGACTCAGACGCGACGTTGTCCCGCTACTCTGGAGCTACAGGAAGACCTCCAGACCGTTGGCACCCAACCGCACCATTCAGTCCGATTAGGGGACCCATTTCGGCCTCAGACGCTACGTTGTCCCGCTACTCTGTTTGTAATGCTCATACACCTTTCTTATACTCAGTGGGACCACTGTCCTTCAACATGGGGCCTCAAAACGGTATCACACGAAGCCCATAAAATTACAGTGAGCCACCTGCTAAATTTCTTGTTTACTAGACCCCTGGTAGATATTATGACCCCTGGGAGTCTAAACATAACCGATGGGAGTCTAAACATAACCCATTGGAGTCTAGAACTTTTGTACTGTAGCGACCCTGGGACAGTTAAATAGTTTGTGTGTTATGTGTTACATTATATTTCGTTGTCCGCTATGCCAGTTGTTCTATGTGCATGTATTGTAATGTTCTTCTTGTCAATCAGCGTGGGGGCGAATCATTAGGTCAGCTGGGGGAGGGCCTTGGAAGAACAGGAGGGTGGGGGCCTGCACGCGAGTGAGACCGTGTTGGGGGTTGCCGGGGTAACCGGGGTTTGTTTTGTGTCGGTTTTCTGCCGTTGGTTACAATGTTACGGGTTTCAGTGACCTGGTTTTGGTTCATTAAAACTACCTTCAACTACTAATGACTCGACATCATTATGTCACCGGCGAGGTCGTTACAGTACTCTAAAAAATAACGCTTAGGGGGTGGAGCATTGGAGGAAGGCGGGATGATTTGAATGTGCTGTAATTCTCAAATGCAACAAAGGTATGAGTCCCTTTAAGACTTCTTCGCAGTGAAGCAGAGAATGGTTAGAAAATCCCTTTTTACACTTAACTCACTCACTCATTTTTTTTTTCATTCTTAGAATAAACACATTAAAGGTCCCATGGCATGCTACTTTATGGATGCTTTAATATAGATATAAGTGGGCCCCAAACACAGCATTTGAAGACGTGCCCGAAATTCAGCCGTGGTGCAGAATTACAGCCACCACGAGCCAATCGCACATTGAGCTTTCCCCAAACGCACCGTTTCGATGTCTGAAGCTTTAATGCAAATGAGGAGGAGAGAGGTGGGTCAAGGAGGAGGGTGGGGGTGTGGCCCTGAGCAGCTTGCGGCCACGGTACCATGCGCTCTGTTTACAGTGGATGGATCGCAGTGGTGAGGCGCACACAGCCTTTGGCCGTGTTCTGTAAATATTCTAGATCATATTCATCATATTATACATAGATATAAAAGGCCAAAAGCTGTGTGAGCCTCCAAACGATATTATGAATCTCAAACGACTGCGTCGGGTTCTCGGGTTCTCCACTTCCACATCAATCTGAAGTAGACTGAACCACGACATGGAGGAGAAAGAGATCCCTTTCTCCTCCATGTCGTGGTTCATGTACTTCAGGGAGTCAAAGCCAAAGTTCCTTTCCCCCAATTCCTTCTCAACCATGGCTGAGAAAACCCCCACTACGGGTCTCGACGTGGTAATACCAGAGACGAGAGTCCGAGTTATGCGCCATAACACCAACAGCAGAACGGTTATCCAAATAACAAAGAAGTGTACAACACTTGCGTTACAGTGTGTGCAATCACACACTCACACACACACACACACACACACACACACACACACACACACACACACACACACACACACACACACACACACACACACACACACACACACACACACGTGGCGCTCGCACGGTCGTACCACATTGGCGGGCCAAATTCTCTGGGCGGGCAAGGCAGAGAAAGGGGAGGTGGCATCTCCCCTATGACGACATACGGGGAAATTCCAAAGCGAGGCGTCAGAGCTTCGTTTTCTAGCTACTGGGGGAACATAGGTAGGCTAGGGGGACTCATAATGTTAGAAAACCTCAGAAAGTGAAATTTTCATGCCATGGGATCTTTAAAACAAAAACATACTGAGACACAGTCATGGGCGAAACCAGTGTACTTATTTTTCGTTCTGTTTGTGGCTGGCATGATTACCGTTTAGGTTTAGGTTGATTATATCTTCATACTTCTACTAGGCTACTCTCTACAAAATAATAAAAAAATAGTTTTCGCATTTCGTAAGTATATATTAATCCTGGTCCTCAAGCCGTAAAAATTGCGCCTCACGTCGGCTCGGATGCCAAAGTAACATTATTAATCAATAAACATGCGTCACTTCACTAAATTTGCATTGATTTATACTTCATAGTGATGCCAAATAGACCACAAGAGTGGGACGTCCATACAACAATATAACGGACAAGAAACAAATACATCAACTATTAAATCAACTAACTCAACTTTTCTGTAATAATTGAGAATAGATATTTAATTTTTATATTTATTTGATACATGTTTAAAAACTGTTCTGCTAAAACTAGTCTTAAGCCATCCTTTTCAGTCCGGAATTGAAAAAAACACAGGAAAAACGAAGCGTTTCAGATGATAGAATAATGTGATTTGTATTTATATATATTTTGCATTTACATTTATATGTTTACTGTGGGACTAATGCAATGGATATTTATTAAGAGTTGATCGTGGAGGTTTATGGAGAGGTGATTGTCTTTTATATTTAACAATGACAATGCGATCGTCAGTGCGCATGCGCGTCTTTCAGGAAGTGATAACAGCTTTCACCAGCTGATAGCTAGATTGTCAACATTGAAGACTGCTGGCTCTCGGTTGCCGAAACGAAACCATTGACAAAGGTAAGTGATACTGTACTTTAATTAAATCATGTAAATCGGTTGAATGTTTTATAAAATAAAATCATGAAAACAAATAGCAGAAGAAACCGAAAGGCTCTGACCTGTTTCGGATTTCTCAACCTAATCGACCATAACGGAGTCCATTTGACACCTCAGTTACATTAGGGGCTTGATGATGGAACTAATGGATGGAATAACAACCGGATCCAGAATGTATTCTGAACTCATAACGTTACAATAGCAATAACAAATCAAATAATCCACGATATCCAAATGTATCCGCAGTCATGCCATTTTCAAATAGCCATCCATCATCTGGAGACCAGTATCAAATGCAGCAGCATCTTTACCTAGGATTGGATGCTCAGCTGTACAATCGTGTTTTAAATCAGAATGTAGCTCAATGATTGTATCTAAACAAAAATGGTGCCCCTGCTCATTGCAAAAAACGCACTGTGATTAACATTACTCCCTACTTACTTTGATAAAGTTACGTTGAGGAAATACAGCACAGAAAGTGAGAAACATCAGTAAGGTTTTTCCCGAACAGTGAGCTTGTAGGCCTACCCCTTTCTTTCAAAGGCTGTGCGTGTGTTGCATGTCAACACTGTATCCCTACTTCAACGATAACATCACGCGTCTCTGTTGGGTCTGTATCCACTGTCAAGCAAACCAATCCCTGATGTTTTTTCATTTACCTTTACAGAGTTATTTAAATGTATTCTAAATTAAGTTGGTGTAGAAGAAGTGTAAGGAACGCACTGGCCTTGAGGGTAATTGTTGACTTGCTTTGACTCACTGTAACTTAATGCCCTAACACAATCTCTTCAACAAACATGATTTTAGAACAGGGCTGCAGACTTATTAAATTGGTGATATAGCAAAAGGAATTACTCTGTTAATGTTCATTGTGAATAATATTTTTGTAAATTAACTGCATCTTACTATATTATGCTTTTTTAACTTCAGTTAAAGAAGTACAAGTTGAAGACCCATTGAGGACGTTAACAAACCTTGAAACAAAAAAACACTTCCGAGACCCATTCCAGAAGCTACCGTCCCCTCGCCCGCCCCAACCAGCAGGGAGAAGGCCCAAGCACCGTGCCGTCTCCCTTCTCCATCACTATGAGCTCCAGAGGCAGTGGAGGACGCACCAATGGCACGCTACCGCAGACCAAGATCTGCCAGTTCAAACTGGTTCTGCTGGGAGACATGGCGGTGGGCAAGTCCAGTCTGGTGTTGCGCTTCGTCAAGGGACAGTTTGACGAGTTCCAGGAGACCACTATAGGAGGTTAGTGAAATAAACAGCCTAACTTGCACATGTATATATATTCTGCATATTTGTGTATCTGTTTGTAGGAGAAGACAAGAAAGTGTTGTGTTTTCTAGTGATGAGGATATGTCTTCAAGCCGAAAGGCTTTGGGTTGTAACCCCAATGTCTGCAGCTTACCTTTAGGCATACTTAAGAAGGATGTTGGGCCCTTGGGTGTTGCTTAATGACCTGTATTTGTATTAACTGAAAGTAGCTATACAAGTGTCTGTGTCTGCTAAATAGCTAAGTAGTTGCGAGTAGTTGTAGTGGCTTTTGGGGTTGTTCCATAATGGATGATAACTACTCAGTAACCATATTTCTCATTGGTCACAGCTGCATTCCTGGCCCAGTCCGTGTGTCTGGATGACACCACGGTGAAGTTTGAGATCTGGGACACGGCCGGGCAGGAGCGATACCACAGCCTGGCTCCCATGTACTACCGGGGAGCTCAGGCGGCCATTGTTGTCTTTGACATCACCAAGCCGGTAGGCGTTTACTCGCACTTATTCAAATAATGGTTAACGTCCGCCGACTGAAGAACCAAGGGAATATTGACATATTCTCCATCCAACCATTTCAATCTCACTCTGGAATATTCTGCTTTGGTGCAGGAGACGTTTGACCGAGCCAAGGCCTGGGTGAAGGAGCTGCAGAGACAAGCTAGCCCGAATATCGTTATTGCCCTGGCAGGGAACAAGGCTGACCTAGCTGAGAAAAGACTAGTGGAGTATGAGGTAGTGTTCCTTATCTTCCTGTAATGTGCTTTGACTTGGCCGTGTGCAATAAAGTCACTACTTTCCCTTTTGTTGACGATACGCATAAACCCAAGTGCATATGTTTTGAACTACAATTATACAGTCTATATGATCCTGTTATTATGGTCCTGCTTGTCAAGGCAACTGATTCAATGCATAAATTTGTATACATTGAATCAGTAGTCTAATGTATGTATTGTTGATATAATCAACACTAAATTACAATCTTATTGAAAACATTTCAGCAATTCAGATGGGTAATTAGAGGGCAATTATTACACAACCAATCTTTATCTCTGTTGACTACTTGGATATCATACATGTTTTTATGTTTGTGATGTTTTGAAATCCCTTCTAATGTTTTTTGTTACGTGATTTTTCTGTGATTTGTATGTGAAATAGGAAGCCCAGACCTATGCTGAAGACACTGGCTTACTCTTTATGGAGACTTCTGCTAAGACGGCCATGAACGTTAATGAACTCTTCCTGGCCATTGGTAATTTCCTTACTTTTTCTGACTGATTTAACACGCAAGATAAAATATGGCATTATCATTGATCTATAACCATTGTCTTCTCAGCTAAAAAGATGCCAAAAACAGACACCCAGAACCCAACGCATGCAGCACGGCACCGTGGAGTCAACCTCCAGGACCCAGATGCTCACTCGAACCGGGCCTGCTGTGGTGGAAACTAGCTTTAGCTCTGACAACCCAACCATCCATCCAACCCCAAACAAACACACTCACACCTAGCCGCACCTCCCACAATACCTGTCCCTCTCAATCCCCTGAAACCCAGCTCACCTTCAACCAGCCTGCAAAACCGGCGAGGCCGGGGTGAAGTCCCAGCCTCCACTCAAGGCCCTGCCTTGCCACGCCCCTGTCCCTGCCCCGCCCTCCACCCTGCACCCTCGTTCTCCGGGCCACTCTTGCCGATGGTCTGCAGAATGGAAGAAGAGAGTTTGGAGACTTGGAGGCAGGGGGCAACTCCTTACTGCATGCAGAGATAGAAGAGATGAAAAAGAATAAATTAAAAAGAGACGATGAGAAGTCTTGATGGAAGACTATCCTAAAAAGGAGCAGGAGATGTTGGTGTTGAAAGACGGTGGTGCAAGCTTAGTGTAGTACTTGGCACTAATCTTGAATGTTTTATGTTCTCTGCCCTTGTCTGCAGTCACTGTCCCATGTGTTTTTAAAGGGCCTACATCCTCGAAAGATGAAATGAAACCCAACCGGCTGATTGGGAGATGAATTTCCAGCCGGTTTTGGTTGAGTGATTGTTTGATTCTTTTTTTTCCGCTGCTCATTTTCCTCTAATTTAGCAACGCTTGGCCCTGTTATCCTGCACCATGCTCTCTTCCCTCCTCACTGTGTAGCACTTCATACTGTGAATAATCCCCAAATCCTACTCCAAACAATCCTGTGTGGATCTCTATTAAGTCGTGTACATGTGCAGTCCCATATCCAAGCATACACTCCCAATAAGTCAAATATTTATTTAATTTATTTACCGAATGTTCTTAGTGTTGGGGGGGGTTGAGGCTGAGAGACTGGTTAGCACTGGTCTCTCAGCCTCATCTGCAACAGACACCATAAATCAAAACTCAAAATAGCATTAATATTACTGGATACACACATTCAATTGGGTTTGTATAACGATACACTAGCCTGAAACTGATACCCATGTAAAACTAAAGCTCATTGGCCAACACATTTACCTGGCTAAAATACCTTCAGTAGGTTTTTGATTACAGAATGGGCTATACATGATCACAAAACCAGTCTTGTAGGATGACGACGCTCATTAATCATATATATCCCACTGTCTAACCATAAAGGGAAATTTAAACATGCCTCCTATTATCCTGCTTATAAGAGGATTTTTGTGTTCCTCATCTTAACCAGCGTCATAAGGATCGTTCTTGGTAAATAATTGAACTAGAGATCATTGTTTTTTATATATTTACTTTTTTGTGCTTGGTTTGCCTCCCAAGGCTTCTGGGAAGAAAGTTATGAAATGAAAACAGAAGTGCCTCGTCCCAAGTTTTCCTAATTGTGAAACATTTTTGGGGCTTCTCTCTGAGGCATGTGTATGTAGGGCTCAGTGTAAGGACACCATCTCTCTGACAATGGCTTGTATTATTAACCAATACTTTGGCACATTTTCATTAGGCTAATGGCTCTTTGTATGGTTGTAAAAAGGTTTGTCAAATACACTGTTCTGTTACCGTCTACTTTAAATGAAGGTGTTTTTTGATTTTACCAGAGCACAGGTAAACCAGAAATATATCTTTTATGGATTTAAATAAGGTATAACATTTATTTCCACAAATGTAAAATTCTTGGAAAAGATTATTTGGCGAAAGCATTTAGTTCTGCTGTCATGCATATTAGAAATTAAGATGCGTTAGTTTTGTTCAAAAGACAGCAGTGTCCCTGACTAATATTTAAAGGTTTGGTTTGCATTTCTTTCCCAGGACACTTGAAAAATAGCTTCATCATGTAAAAATGTTTAGGGAAAAGATATAGGACTGAGTATTTCATAATCATGATTGCAAGCAAGTTCAGTAATGAATAAGTCATGTGTAAGGAAGGTGACATAAGTCAAAATGGTTTTCCTAACCATTTCAACATCAGCAACCAATGTTAAGTGTTGTTCAATAAAGCAGTTTATGGTGCCATGAGCACAGAATGCTGCATGCTTCTCTCATTTGGCTCACAAAAGAACTCCTTCACTTAGCCTCGGATAAGATTCTTTAATTGATCAGCCATGCTGAATGTTGAATGTGTGTCACATTAGTTGAAATAACATTTTATTCAGAAACAATTTTCACTTTAAATTGTTTTGTGTAACCCACAAAAAGGTTGTGCAGAAATTCTTAAACTTAGGTTTAAGAAAATCTATTCTCTGAAAGTCTTTAGATGGAGTAAAAATTGTACAAGTCTAAAAAGTGGCATGTTCTGCCAAAATAAAACCTCCAAATAAAACATGCCCTTTAACCTTGTTAACTAATTGGAATAAAGCCCTGAACCTCTGCACGGATGACTTATAGAACAGCTTTCTTTGACTACTAAATATTTCCTTGCATCATGGTACAAAAGCCAGCACATATATAAACTAGATCTATGCTTTTAAAAACCTGTATAAAAAAGTAAGACATAATTGTACAACGTGAAGGGACAAATTTACAATTAATTATCAACACCACTTGTCTGACAATGATCCGTTACTTTAGCTCTCATTCTCGTCATCATCATCCACTGCTGCGTAGATCACCTGGTTCCTCCGTTTGATCCTGGGGGTCACACCCGTACCGCCTGCTGTCGCCTCGCTCTCATCGCTGGTCCGCTTGGGAATGCGCACCACCGGCGTCTCCTCTTCCGCATCATCACTGGCCCCTTCTTCACCTCCTGCCGGGGCTGACTGGGTGGGAGGGGGCAGGCTCATGGGGCTCAGGGCGACGCGACCGGCAGAGTCGCCTGACTTGGGCTCTGGCAGGACCATGCGGCCCGAGACGTGGACTGTGCCTGACGGAGAAAGCAAACCTTCCTCGCCAGCTTCACGTTTCGTTGAATCGCCAGCGCCTGCGGCCACCTGCTTCCCCTCTCCACCCACATCTTCTTTAACTTTTTCTTCTTCTTCCCACTCGTCTTCTATCGTGATCTCGTCTGGATTACAGGAGTTGGACAGCCCCGACGTGTCTGTTGGATACTCGCTGGGTTCGTCCGCGCTGCCGTTGCTGTGGGCATCGTCGCCGTCGTCGTTTTCGCCGGCCATGGCCCCGTCAGCTCCTCCGGGGTCTAAAAGGAGCTGGGCCTTCTGGGCGTAGAGGTCTGTGAGACCCAGGGTGGCGCATAACTCTGTGGTCTGGGGGTTGGTGCTGCAGCTGGGGACGGCCCGGGGCTGGGGGTTAGCAGGGTCGTAGGCCGGAACTGTCCGGCTGAAGTTATCCGGGATGGCCAGCTCGCCGTTCATGTCATCCAACACCTGCATCATTTCCGCCTCAGAGGGTGAAAAGTTCCACCTAATGCGAAGACAGACCGTCCGACATGAGTGTTGGTATGAGAATGATGTGGCGTACAGATGATATTTTGTTTGACTCATTATTGACCTGTAGATCATGTTACATTGGTGACTTTGGTTACTTTACTAATGGTTACCTTTGGTGGAGGCCGTTATTCATCGGGGGGTTCCAGGGCTGAGGAGTGGTCTTCTGCAGACCGTTGGTGGACTTTAGGATAGCAAGCCACTCTGGGTCATACTCCAACCCTTCAGCGGAATCGGTTCTGTCAGGAAACTCCACAACCTGATAGAAGAGCACATGCTCACCTTTTAGTGCTGCACTTGTCATGTCGGGAATAACACGCCTCTGTGTATCCCAATTCAAAACTCACCTGTAAGAACTCTCTGTGTGGCAGGCATTTATCCAAAGACAGGAATTTTGTTGTTCGTGAAGAACCACTGGCCTTGGGCTGCAGATGGATGGTACATTTTTTGAAGATTAAAAAGACAATATATCACTTTCCTAAATGGACATATCCCACATGCATTAAAAAAAAAAAAGGTTGAGAGGCAGCCTGTTCTTACTGCATGCTGCATCATGGCAGCAAATTTGACGTGAAGATGTGCCGAGAACCAGTAGCTGGGCTGGAGGTGTTCAAGGAGCTCCGCGGCTGCAGGACTTCCCAGTGTGTTGGTCTCCACCTCTTGACGGAGAAACTTCTTCTTACGCAGCAGCTCCTGTGTGCAGCCGTAGTTATAGATTCCACGAGGCCAGTCGTGGCTCATGAAAATATCAATGGGCATTTGGATCTGTACGGGAAGAGATTAGGACAAAATTACTTTTTGTACTAAATTATTATTTTAAATCGATGAAACATCTTCATGGACAAATGGTCTTATGAGGTGCAGCTGTGAACGCCACCTGTTTGAGTTTGTAGACATCAATGTTTCGTATGTGGTAAACACTTCTTAGAGTATCAGGGCCGTAAGGAGGGAATTCATGGTGTCCTGCGAGAATACACAACAAAACATTGTTGCTAGAATGACCAGCAACTAGGAGCACACAATACTTAGACTAAGCAACATATAAAACACACCCTTTCTGTAGTCATGTGATTTGAAGATTCCGGAGGCGCCACCGATTCTTATTCCTTTGTAACGGATTATGCCAGCATATCCTAAGAACAAAACATGAAATCTAGCGAGTCAACGAAGGCAGTACTTTTGACAAGGGAACATTCATTACATTCACTGTGATTTCCCACCCACCTAGATAGTAAATGTTGGGGGCCACCCAGCCTCCATAAGGCAGTTCCTGCAGATGATTCGATGCTTCGTGGTTTCCCCCAATAAAGATGGTGAGGACTGGAGCCTTTTTCTCTCCAGAATAATATCTGCAAGTGACAACGATTAGAAGATCAAGAGACGATAATCGTGTAGTGACTATTAATCTGATGAAATTGCAAAACTGTTGTAGTACTAACTTGTAGAATGTCTGCATCGTCCTGTACTTGGCAGGCACTGCCATGCACTTCATGTCCCCCTCATTTCGCACTGCCTGAAAGTCCCCGCAACACAGCAGCAGGTCCACTTTCACCCCTTCCTTTTTTTCCAGATAGCCAATTGTCTCGTAGATCTTGTCCAGTTCACCATGGCAACAGCCTTCTACTGCGATCCTCATTATTGACACTCGACCTTTTTGTCATCAGAGGAAAGAACAGTCATTCGCAAAAAGCCACCAACAACCGATAAGTAATTATGGCTTATATGTGGTTTCCTGGTGCAGACTTTGGTTAACTGATATACGCTTAGAGTATTTCGCAATATCTGTGGATGATAAGACGGTATGTATATGTGCATGTGTATTACCAAAACATAAGTATAACATTTTATATTATATCAAGATACAATAGCTATGGTTGATTGAATCCTGGGGACCACACGACACACGCTTTCCTAACCACATTTGGCAATAATAAAATAAAACAATAGCACAAAACAAAAACAGCTAACCAATTTAGTACTCACGGTGCAGACTCAATTGAGAAATAGGTTTGTCTCAGTGTGTCTGGATATAAAATTAGAAACTATCCTTTGACAACATGCTAGTTTGAAGTAGGCTAATCCCAAACAGAATGAATTTTCCCCCCTTGCAGGACTTGTTCTTGCACATGCGCAGTAGTTCACACTTTTAGGTAAATGTATTTTAGAACCATGGCAGCATTTTCCATTGCACAACAAATGTACAATGGTAGCCCATATAACTTTTTGCACCCTATTGGTTTGAAAAACGATTACTTCAATTACTAAAAAACTACCATATTATTGGTTGCATGTAATTTTACACGTTATTAAATTTGGCGAATCTGGCAAAGTAATTCTTATCTACGTCACGTTTATAAACAAAATTTACTTATTTGGTAAATCCACTTTCAATCAGAGAGCTTGCTAACTGATGTTATATTTGACATATTTAAATCGCAGATAGCTATACGAGGGAAACGATACATATTCGTGATCGGTTATAAAGTTCTACCCGACTTCACTATATTAAGTTCATAATTCCACTTGCAGCTGCTCCGGGGGGCGGAGTGTCTGGGAAGTGTTGCTCCGATTGGGGCGCTCGGTTGGGGGAAGAGAGATGGCGTGCTTGTTGGAGGCCCCACTCCGCATCAGTGTGCTGTCTGTGAGTCTGATAACACATGGCTGATTTTACATTTCCTACCTATTCCTTATACAATAACGTTGGCTATGTGATACGATGCACGCTGCAAAGCTATGTGCTCGCTGTGTTTTTGAAGGTTTTTAAGTGGCTTACTAGCCTATAAGCTAAAGGTTTTGCAACCTCAGGGCGGTCCACTACGTAGCTGCTGGTGGGAACTATTTGGTTCTCAGGTTCACCCGTGCGGGCGGGAATAGTTCCACAGTACCGTTGACATATTGCCCTGGCTCCGGCTCCACAATGTTGGTTGCAACAAAACAAGCGTACTACCAAGCTGTCAGTGCCGACTGGGATGAGTTAGCAGTTAGCTCGATTTCAAGTCATGTCAGATTCCCTTTGAAAATAGTAAAATACGCGGAGAGAATTTGTTTTGTAAACGAGTTACAATTTAACCACGGGTCCCATTCATTTTCAGTATCCAAGTAAATCAGCTGTTGTTTATTTTAAACAGACAAACTCAAACTAAGCTAGATCAACTAGTGAGTTTAAACGCTTTCTAAACTTAGCTGAACGCTGATTAGCGGTTGGCTTTAGCACCTTCCACAGTAATTAAAGCATATTTTCGCCATTACTAATTCATTTACCTAACATGTGAAATGTCTACTTGATGGTTATCGCAGCAAAACTGTGATTGTGGAAACGCCCCCAAGTCGAATCGGGGTCTGTTTTGGAGCAGTTGCTTGCTACTGATATGATGCTCCTAGTGCTCTTTAACACTATAGAGCCATATCATATGGTGGGGGACCGCTAATTATTGAGTTTAAGTGTCCATTTGTTTTTATTGACTGATGCCATTCACATTGCTTTCTTGTGGTGTGGATGCTGAAATCCGGATGCTGATGATACATGAGGATAATTATCTGCCGCATGCTCGAGTCCCCTCAGTGCTATAGATTTAAATAATTCTGTTTTCAAAAGTTGTTGTTATGGATACTGATATTGTGTCACGGCAGTATTGTGACTTTACAAGCCATCAATGTTGTTCAGTCAACCACACATGTATTTTGTATGTCTGTTTCTCTGAAGTTGTAAAGATTCCTTTAACCTTTCAAAATATTTCAGTTGTGATTTTGTCGCTATCTATTGTGTTATTTCCTCCTTGAACTTACAGGAAGTCACTGCTACTAGCCGCCACTATGTTGACCGGCTGTTTGACCCCGACCCACAGAAAGTGCTGCAGGGAGTCATGTGAGTTCAAGTTCACCCGTTCGTGGCTCCTCTCAGTACAGATGTGTGCATGGTTTATTTGAAGACTGCATGTTCATGATTTACATTAGACCCGTATATGAACCATGTATGGACACACGTCGTGTGGGGTCAAATTACGCCACTACAGCAGATTGCTGAGGACAAAACTATATAGGTTTTCTGCAACCACTTTCTAATGTCAAATCTGATATTTGCTGAGTACTGATACACTACAAACAAACATTTTTTGTATCATTTTTTTTTTTGCATTTACATTGGACGGTTATATTATCGTGTAAAGAGAGCAACTGATATGCATATGGGTTACCCTTGAGTTGGATAGATTATATTCAAATATTGTTTTGTGGTCCGGATGGGACGTTGCGTGTGGCTGATTATGTTGTGTTTGTTCCTTCCCCAGCCCCCCCCCTACACGTCAGGGCCAACTAGAAAGTGTATTTCAATGTCCGTTCAGTGTACTTTCTATTTCACAACCTTGCTCCTCTTAAACCCTCGGTGACCTGGGTTGTATTCAACTTTATTTATACCCCTGACTAGACAAGCTCTGGTTACTGTTTAGGCCCCTGCGCCCGACTTCATCGTCAAGCGCAGCAGTACTTTTCCACTAGCTCCATTCACCTGCTTGTGTTCAGCAATATGTGATTTTGTCATTACTAGTCAGACAAGTGTAACGACTTGAAATGTGGAGCAGGTGAACCCACATAAAGTCTATACAGCTGATCCTGAGGAAAGTATGGCAGCTCCTGTTGATTTGTAAATGTAGCCTGTATAATGTAGCTCCTATTCCTGCATTGTTAACATTCAGATAATATCAAAGCATCAGAAATAAAACTACCTGACCCTCACACAGTAAGGCAACAAATGGTATTGATGCATTCGCAGCTAAGGACATTTCATTAATCGGTTATCATGTCCGACTTTCTGTCTGTCTGTCCATACAGTGACATGAAGAATGCAGTTATTGGGAACAACAAGCAGAAAGCCAACCTGATAGTACTCGGAGCCGTACCCAGGTATCCTGCACACATTTTGTTGAATATTTTATCCATCTTTTTGTCTTTGCCTTGCAATGGCCATTCTTTCACTTTTGTGCTTAATTTCTTCTGCTCACTAGAATAATATTGCTTTCAACTTCCACCTGGACCATCACCCGTCTATTGTGGACTAAAGACAAACAAATAAATACGCTTGTGTGTATCTTTTTTTGGGGTCCAGGTTACTCTACTTGCTCCAACAGGGCTCTTCGAGTTCAGAACTGCAGACAGAGTGTGCCGTGGTTCTTGGCAGCCTGGCCATGGGCACGGAAAACAACATCAAGTCCCTGGTGGACTGTCATATCATCCCAGCACTGCTCCAAGGTGACTCTTGCTCTCTCTCTCTTTATTGCTCCCTCTTTTTACTCGCCTCTAGCCCCGACGTGGAATTCTCTCTCTTACCACCAACATACATTCACATAAATATATCCATAGAAAAGACAGCTGCACAACTTTACTGAGACAAAACAGTTAAAGAAAGAACACAAAAAGCATGAGAAAAATGATTACATTCCATAGGTAATTCCCACCATCGTAGATCAGGTCAAAATTAATTTGTTTAAACGAAGCAAGAAAACGTCTCTGTCCATGCATTTTCAGGTCTCCTATGTCCGGACTTGACCTTTATTGAAGCGTGCCTCCGATGTCTCAGGACAGTCTTCATCAGTCCTGTAACCCCTGTGCAGCTACTCTATACGGTAAGAGCCAAACAGCTTTCACTTTATAGGGGACTTTATTTGTCCTTATTTTTCCACTCGAGTGTAAACCTTTTATTCACTCCTCTCCCATGAAGGACCCCACTGTGATCCCCCATCTAATGTCTCTCCTGAGCCACTCGCAGAGGACCCAGGAGTACATCACACAGATCTTCTCACACTGCTGCAAGGTACACTCACTCACTACTCACTACTCACTACTCACTCACTCATTCACTCACTCACTCACTAATTTAACTGATACCACAATCATTGATGGACTGTTTGTGTGTGTGTGTGAACATCTCTCACCAGACCCCAGAGCATCAGACCGTTCTGTTCAATCACGGCGCCATCCAGAACATTGCTCCGCTTCTCACTGCTCCCTCCTATAAGGTAACGTATGCTCCCACAATTGGGCTTCCCATGGGTCCCTTTCACCCTATTAGTTTTACATTTTGGGTTCCTCTTTCTGGTATCTCTTTTCGCTGATGCGTCTCACTCCGGCCGGTCTCTCCTCTAGGTTCGGATGCAGGCTTTAAAGTGTTTCTCGGTCCTCGCTTACGAGAACACGCAAGTGTCCATGACACTGGTGAATGGTGAGAAAATAACTAACGGAGTCAAACTCACTAAAACCTCTCTTCAGTTTGCTAATGGAGTCTAATGGGTCTTCATTTCGTTTGACAGTGTTGGTGGAAGGCGAGCTGCTCTCTCAGGTATTTGTCAGAATGATGCAAAGGGATCAGCCCATTGAAATGCAGCTCACCGCTGCCAAATGGTGAGTGGGTGTACAGCCTCACTAACCCAGTAACCGAATATATTCCACTAGTCATATGCAAATATTTTGCTGGTGTTTTTCCGATCCTTTAACGTTTTGTTTCTCCTTCTACAATATTTTCCCTGTGTGCCTCGCTCTACCTCGCTCTACCTCGCTCTACCTCCCTCCCAGTTTAACCTACATGTGTCGGGCGGGCGCCATTGGGACGGACGACACTTGCGTAGTCCTAAAGGTTAGTATTTTGATTTCTACTTGGCAAACCTCCTTTTATTTACCTGCAGAAGCTCCACGGCCTCATAAGTTGTTTGCCCGCCCTCTCTCCGGCCCCTTTGACGTAGCCTGTTCAAGGTGGGAATTGGCTGGTGTTATTCCGCCTCGCAATCAGTATAAAACATATCAACACGGAATGGGGCAGCATTCTTGTCCCCCATTTAAGCCTGCAGTGGATGTTTTAACAAAACCATGTATTGACATGTCGGGTGAACCGACTTGGAGGACCAGTGGTGGGACATTTAGATGAGGGGTTTAGGTTGCGATTTAAACAGCTCTGAATAAGAAATAGACTCGATTTTAGCCAACCTACAGCTTCGGAACCTTTCTGACACCAAACGCTCCCTTGCTTCCCTTCAACTTGTCCTCCATCTTATTTCTGATAAAACAAACACAATTCAATTAAAACATTTGTTTGCGCCAAGATGACCTTGACATTCCAATCTTAGAAACCCGACCTTCAATCAAAATACAATTTGAGGCAATCTGACGATACAATTGCGGAAGCAAAGAACCACGGTGCTCGCATAAAATCGTTTTTTTTTTAAATGTTTTCACCCACCCACCCGCACGCACGCGTACAGACGCTGCCGTGTCTGGTGCGCATGTGCAGTAAAGAGCGACTGCTGGAGGAGCGCGTGGAGGGGGCGGAGACCCTGGCCTACCTGATGGAGCCCGACGTGGAGCTGCAGCGCATCGCCAGCACCACCGACCACCTGGTGGCCATGCTGGCCGACTACTTCAAGTACCCCAGCTCCGTGTCCGCCATCACGGACATCAAGAGGGTGAGTGGACCCGGGGCTCTGCACCCACCACAGCGTTAAACCGCAATCATTAATTAGATTTTATACCACCGTTGTTAAATGTTCGATCCTGATTGGTCAAAAGCGTTCCAATAGTATGGCATATAGCGTTTCCTTTTTCAATAAGCGGCGCAATATTTTGACTTCAGCTTTGGTTGAAATTGATTAAATAAAAAACGTGTGTGTGTGTGTTTGTGCACAGCTGGACCACGACCTGAAACACGCACACGAGCTGAGACAAGCGGCTTTTAAACTGTATGCCTCGCTGGGCTCCAATGACGAGGACATCCGTAAGAAGGTGAGGGGTTTCAGCCAGCTTCTGTCTGAGGGGACCTATTTCTAATGTGTGACACCTTGCGGTCATTATCACCACCTTTCAATGGATAACCATTCAAACTTGTTGACACATTCTGTCTGCAAATTCTGTAGGCAAAATGCTTTCCAATTAATACCATGCTTACAAGGTCAAGATGTTTCAATATGGCATTAGAAATACTGGAGAGAAGTGGGTGATAATGTTTTACCTATAGCGGCATCTCGTGCTATGGAATTATCTCAATTATTGGTTTATGTTTTGCAATATTTTGAAGCCCTAACATGACTCCTTGTGGCCAAGAACAGTAGCTTTCCAAAGGACATGTTTGTGTGTTTATATTTATTTGTGGCTTCTTCATCGTCCATCAACATGTTTATATTCTACACTAGGGCTGTAACGATACAAAAACTCACGATTCGGTTTGTATCACGATTTTTGACCCACGGTTCGATACATCCCACGATTTTTTTAAATTTAAAAAGCATTTTATTTAAACATAACAATTAACTTAATGTAACATTTAATAACAAATAATTTGGAACACTGAAGAGAAACGAACAAAAAGAATACTTTTAAAGTATAGCTAAATAAATAAATAACCAAAGATTGCAGTTGGAGGATACTTGCAGGTAGGCAAAAACCCTCAACTAGTTTGGTGGTTTAGTCAAAAATCCTATTAGCGCTTCTTATTAGGCTATGTAGCTTAAATAATGACATTATCAGGTCGTATAGAATGCCACATGTTTAATAGCCTAACTTTCAATAGATGGGAAAAACATGAACGTCTAACATGAATGTCGCAATAACGAGGCATAATGTTACGAGTAGCATATGCGTGTGCGCGAGAATGGCAGTGTGCGTATGTTTGTTTGTGTGTGACGTCAGCGAGTGAGTGGACGAGCGAGGGAGCGAGCGGTAGCGTGTGTGTCTAGTGAAGAAGCGAACGAGTCCGGTAGAATAAAGTAGCCTACCCAACCTGTCAATAATCGGTGGCTGCTTCATTCCGACCTATAAGCAGTCCAACTGCCGGTCAAATCACACAGAACAATAGAGACGGGGATCACACAGGCAATTTTTTTCGCGCTTGGCCCACTGGATAAATGCTGTTCATATCGCATATGAGGACTTCGACGGCTGTGGAGAAATGCAATCCTCCGTAGCCACGGAGAGATGTCATCACAGAGGGCATCTTGTCGCATTCTTACGGCATCGATAAGAGGGGGCGGTGTCAGCAGACTATTATTCAGACAAATTATTAGCAAATTTCAATCGGACAATTTGACCGGAGAGTTAGATAGGGCGTATCGCGCTGCTGCCTTCTCACACCGCGAGACAGGTTCGTGGCTTTGAGTGTCGCGATTTCGGTTTCGATACGCGTATCGTTACGCGTATCGTTACAGCCCTATTCTACACCTTTTTGGAATGCTCTCCTTGCCCGCTCTTTCTTTGTTTCAATGCACTTTGTTAAGCACCCTGCGATTGTCCCTGATGATTAAAGGTGCTTTATAAATAATATGTATTATTATTTTTATTATTACTGGACAGATTGAGACCAGCTGATGTTCTCCCACAGCCATTACGGCACCCCATAGTGAGCACCGGTCTGGCCGAGTGCTGTGTGTGAATCTTATTTAGGTTACAATGCCTTTGGTCATTGTAAGGCTTAAAAGAGGGCCCATTCATTTCAAGCTTTTCCTATTTCCTTGAAAGTATTTGCTGTTGAACAAGAACTCGGGTGTACAGACAGATTTTTTTTATCTTCTCTTATCTTCTGTTCCAACAGATTACAGAGACGGAGAACATGATGGACAGAATAGTGAGCGGCCTGTCAGAATCGAGCATCAAAGTGCGCCTCGCGGCTGTCAGGTAGAGTGCAGAGAGACGCCTTCCTTCCCCTATCCTCCCGCCAACCGATTGTTTGTATCTCCATTGTCTATCCATCCCTCAGTCATGGCTGTCGAAATCGATGACCTTCTTGCTCCTCAGCCTCCACTTTCACTCATTCCCTCTCTCGAATCAATCCATCTTCCTCTCGCTCAATCAGACACTCTTTGTCTTTCATGTTCCCCAAACCGCCTCCCTGTCAGGTTTGCTCAGGTTTTCTCAGACCTATCCCCTCGTCTCAATCCTCAAATTCTGTTTTTTTTGTGTGTGAACAGGTGTCTCCACAGTTTGTCGCGGTCGGTACAGCAGCTGAGGACCAGCTTCCATGACCACGCCGTGTGGAAACCTCTCATGAAGGTGGGCGCGGTTGAAATCCCCCCAAGTGGGACGATGTCGTCTGCCAACGATGTTTCAGTTGGGAACGTATCGGTCCTTTGTCAGTATAATGAACCGTTGTGGTCGTCGTTGTTTTGGAACAGCTGCTGCAGAACGCCCCGGACGAGGTTCTCGTCATGGCCTCCTCAACGCTATGCAACCTGCTGCTGGAGTTCTCGCCCAGTAAAGAGGTGCACACCCTGCCTTCTTTACTTGCTCATCTCTACGTGCTTTCCCTCACCCACAAGCCTCCGTTTCCCTCGCTACAGTTTTTCATTTGGTCTAACACTCACTCACTCACTCACTCACTCACTCACTCACTCACTCACTCACTCACTCACTCACTCACTCACTCACTCACTCACTCACTCCATTCGATTTATACAGTATAACAAATGTAGTGTCTTTATGTGCACCTCTGTTTCCAGCCCATCCTAGAGTCGGGGGTAATTGAGCTACTATGCAGTCTGACTCAGAGTGAAAGCCCTGCGCTGAGAGTAAATGGAATCTGGGCCCTCATGGTAGGACAACTATTAATCACTATTCATGCAGTTAACTTGACTACCTTATTGTAATAAACGCAGTTCACTTTTCAACTAACCACACCAACTTTATGTATTATGCTCGACTATATGCAGATTGTATTTCTCAAGCAGACCGTGTCTGTCACTGCCTAATTATTCAGTGTGTGTGATGTAGAACATGGCGTTCCAGGCGGATCAGAAAGTGAAGGGGGAGATTGTGCGCTCCCTGGGGACGGAGCAGTTGTTTCGGCTGCTCTCTGACCCCGACACAAACGTGCTGATGAAGACCCTCGGCTTGCTGCGTAATCTGCTTTCCACGCGCCCGGTGAGGAGGGGGTAGACGGGTAGACGGGTAGACGGGTTGATGGGTAGACGGGTAGACGGGTTGATGGGTAGACGGGTAGACGGGTAGACGGGTTGATGGGTTGATGGGTAGACGGGTAGACGGGTTGATGGGTAGACTCAATTCTACCACAATACACAACTATAGGGCTTATTATTGCTGACCTTAACTATACTTATAACATTGGAAATCTCATTTGGTTTTTCAATGGGCCATGTCAGTGTGTGTCCATACAGCTTATGGATGGTCATATATAGTGGGTTAGGGTTAGTGTATGTGTTTGTGGATACAGTATATACATATTCATGAGCATGTGTTTGTGTAAGGCAAGGCAAGGCAACTTTATTTATATAGCACTTTTCATACACAAGGCAGACTCAAAGTGCTTCACATATAAACATTGTTATACAATAAAATAAAATAATAGATAAGTAAAAGAAAACATATGCAAAGAAATGAGTAAAATAGAAAGTTAAAAAGGCTTTTTAGTAAGTAAAATTGAAAGTGCAATGTATTTAAGAAAGTGAGAAAATTAAATTGAAAGTTATTTAAGATCAGATCAACAGACTCTCTGGAACCCAAGTCGGGACTACAACCCGACCTAAAGGACAATATTCTAGGACTCTAACCCAGCTTCTAGGACTCTAGCCAAGCAACCTTTCTCTCTGGTATCAGATCATGTATTTTTCTGGTAAAAATAGAAAATAAAGGGAAAGTTAAAAAGGCATTTTAGTAAAATAAAGGTACACGTATCAACATACAAAACTCAGGACTCTAACCCTTATACAAATACAAACTCAGGAGCAGAAAGCTAAAGCAAACATAAAAGTCTTCAATCTTGTTTTGAAGTCTTAAATCCTCAGGGAGTTTATTCCAGCTATTTGTTGCATAGTAACTAAATCCTGCTTTCCCATGTTTCGTGTTTACTCTGGGGGTAATTAACAGATTGGTCTCAGAAGATCTTAGTGTTCTAGAAGGCTTATGTAGTGGAAGCATGTCAGTTAAATATTTTGGGCCTAAATAGGTTAGCAACATGATTTTAAAATCAATTCTCTGACCTACAGGAAGCCAATGTAACGATTTAAGAATTGGTGTGATATGTTCAAATTTTTTGGTCTTTGTTAAAACTCTAGCAGCAGCATTCTGAACAAGCTGAAGCTTCCTTAGAGTTTGTTTTGGGAGACCTGTAAGGAGACCATTGCAGTAATCAAGCTTACTAGTGATAAAGGCGTGTACAAGTTTTTGTAAGTCTTAAGTGGACATGAGCCCTCTAAGTCTTGCTACATTTTTAAGGTGATAATATGCCGATTTTGTAACTGATTTGATGTGACTTTCGAAATGTAAATCAGAATCCATGATAACCCCTAGGTTTCTGGCTTTGATTGAGGTTTTCAGGGACAGAGAGTGAAGGTGTTGGGTTACTTTAAGCCTTTTAAGTGTATACAGTAAATTCATGAGCATGTGTTTGTGTATACAGGACATAGATATTCATGAGCCACACACACACCCCCTATCGATATATAGATGGATAGCTTATAGATGTTGGTCTATATAGGCCATCTGTGTACAGTACATCTTTATAATGCCCCCACACATTGTTGACCTGGCGTGTGTTGCCTCTGCTCCGTCAGCACATCGACCAGGTCATGAGCTCCCATGGGAAGCAGATCATGCAGGCTGTCACCCTGATCCTGGAAGGAGAGCACAGCATGGAGGTCAAGGAGCAGGTGAGCCTTTAACCCCCACTTCCTCCTTCTCCCAGGCGTTCCTCTAGCCTGCGGCGCACATCCAGCATGCTAGACCTCTAACTGTACTAACTGAACCGTGCTAACTACTAACTGAAATTGCCTGGTTAAAATTGTATTTAGTTAAACAAGGATGAGTAAAAGTAATAGTAACTGCAATGTTTGAGTGAACAGCAGTTCCTAGTTTACTTGTTCCACTGCATCAAAAAGTGTATAAAAAAGGTGTATAACTGTTTGCTTACTGGGCAGACCCTGTGCATCCTGGCCAACATTGCCGACGGCAACACAGCCAAGGATCTCATCATGACCAATGATGACATGCTGCAGAAAATCAAATATTACATGGTAAGCCCATCTCCCGGGACAGTCCTCCGCTACGACCTCTCAGTGGTTCACATGAAGCTGTGGTCTTGGACTCAGCGGGAGTCTCTGCTTCACTAGAGTGCTGAGGATCAGCAAACTCCCCCACTCACATCGCTGTTTAGAAACCAACAGCCCATTTCGTTGAGCCAGTGCAACTTATCGTTTTTCTCTGTCTTTCTCTCTCTCCGTCACTGTGTCTGCTCTCTCCATCTCGCTCTCATCCTGTCTCTTTGTCAGGGGCATTCGAATGTGAAGCTGCAGTTGGCTGCCACCTTCTGCATCTCCAACCTGATCTGGAACGAGGAGGACGGGGAGGGACTCAACATAGGGGGTGAGCCAGACTATATTAGGCCGTACCAGTTCCGGGCCCGTTGTGGTGTGAATGTTGCAACAAATAAATGCGAGTCTCAGGGAAAACAATCTTAGGATATCCATGGCAAATGAGACATTTGGTTGTTTTGTGTGTACACGGTACCATTTATTGTACTGTATCAATTTATTGTGTGGCAGGCTCCCAGGAGCGGCAGGATAAGCTAAGAGAGCTGGGCTTTGTAGACATACTACACAAACTGGCACAGTCCCCAGACACCAACCTCTGTGACAGGTGGGTAAACACACATACCTGCATGCATTCGACCATCCATACATACAGTCAGTGTTGGGGGTAACGATATTATTATTTTTGGGTAACGAAGTAAAGTAACGCATTACATTTAAAATATCGGTAACTACACTACTTTACTAGACTATAGTAACGCGCTTTCCTGCGTTACCCAAGCCGTGTTTGCCTGCGTGTAAAGTTCTGCTGCACTTGCAGGTCTCCCTCTGATTTTAATTCAACCATCGTGGTTAAAATGTCTACACTCAGGCGTGAACTCATTATTGTATGCGGGTGTCTTCATTCATAAAAAAATTAAAACATTTGGGAGTATGAAATAATCCAAATTATTCTAAAGAGGGCTAGACTCCGTGCGCAGCCCCGCCTTCTCCAGTGAACCAAGAAAGCCCGCGCCGTGAAGACCGGGGTTGACCCCCTTGGTTTTATACAGGAAACTTGAGATAAGAAGGTGAAATCGCCAGGCGTGCCAAGCTGCGACCGAACCGGCTTGGCAGCGTAAAAAGACCTATATCCTACATCATCCTGCCCAACAATATGGGCAGGATCTAGACCAAGCTCTCCTAATCGGGTCAGCAATAGCCGTGTGTCGATGCCTAGCCTCTGCGTTTGAATGATAACGAATGAATAGAACGTTGCATTTTTAATGTCTACAAATATTCTAGACTAGAGTGCGCGCCAATCAATGAAACCTTATGCGGAATCAGATAAAGTCTTTGCTGCGCAAAGCATGTTTCAGAAATCGGCACGTAATTGTCACACAAGCTATTTTTGATTTTTGTAATATGGAAGGGGGGAAAATGCCATGAAAAAATGTACGCACCGTGCATTCAGGATTAGGACCGATACATGTCGGCCTAAGCCTAATCAATTAGCATTCAAATTATTGCAGTCTATTCTTTTCGTAGGCTACTCTGCTGTTGGCCTTGATGGGGAGATATTTTAACGCTTTTCAACCCCATTTTCCTGCGACATTCCTGCGTCTCCCTCAGTACGGAGCCCATTTCAGCACCGTGTCAGTAGACAGTTACAATCCTACGAACGTCGTGAGTGCAGTGAACGCTCGTCATGTTAAGAGGAGTTTCGTAAACGCTACAAAGAAATTCACGATGGTTCGCAAGATCCATCGTGAGAATGGCTGCAGCGCCTGCTTGCCTCGGCATGTTGCCATAGCAATCGATTTGAGTGACGTAGCTGCTTGTCCGAAGGAGTGTTCAAGTGTTGGAGCGTAGAAGCAGGTGACACAGAAAGACCGGCTGGTTGCAGGGTGCATTGTATAACATGCTTCCCCTGTCGACTACTGAATCGCCCAGATTTAGAAAAATACTAGATAAAATACCCGCGACTCGCAAGTCAACAACTGACAGGAAAACATTTGCCCATTAGCTGAACAAGTGTTATACCGACATGGAATCGAAGCTCAAAATTATTTTCGAGTCCTCCCTGGATCATGTGTCCACCACCGCGGACATTTGGTCGGCCAACAACGGATGTTACTTAGGAATGACGGTGCACTGGATAGACGGCATTACTTTAAAACTTTAGAAGGCTGCTCTTGCCTGCAAGAGGTTGAGAGGAAGACACACTGACAATGTCATAGCTTGCGAAATAGATCCGATTCATTCAGCCTTTGGGCCACATAAAGTAACAGCATGTGTCACCGCTGCTTAAGTGCGTTTCTGTTTAAATTGTATGGGATGTGACCATACAATTTAAAAATAAATAAATAAATTAAAAAAAAAATATATATATATATATATATATATATTTTTTTTTTTAAATATTTTTCATTGATCCCTTAGTTTTTGTTCTCATGTTTCCCAAATACTGGTGTGCACCTTGCGGAGCATCCAACAACATTCCCCCTGTTCTGCTCTCGTCGTCCGTTGTCCACAGGGCGAAGACGGCGATGCAGCAATACTTGGCGTGACCACCGAGGGAAGCTCCTCTCCCCGCTCCCCCTCCACCCCAGCCCTCTCCACTGCCAGCCTAACTAACAATTGTCGGGAGGATCATCATGAACTTTTTTCTTTTTGCGCATTGGTTTCAAGTTTTCTTCTGGTTGTGTTGCACACAAAGACACGGTTCTTTTTATTTTTTGAGTTTTTTTGTGTCTAAACTACAGTGATCAACTCTAAACCCCTCCCCTCCCCTCCACACCTGCCTCAGACTGCCTCCACCTCAGCATGAAGACTCTCCACAACGGTCGCTCATTTACCTGGATCATCCCAGGGGCCACAAGGAGCTGTTTTTTTTTTCTTTGGCTTGGTGTTTTATTGACGAGAAACAAAAGGAGACAAATATATCCTTTTCCCTCTGGGACTGATGTGGATTTTTTATTAGTTTTTTTTGGTTTGGTTTTTGGTTGTTTTATTTTTGGGGGGGGGGAGCAGAGGAGTTGGGCCGCCTCTGCGGTCAGGTCCTTGTATCTGGTGCGCTCGGACTAACCAACAGTGGAGACTTTGGACCTGCAAGGCAGATGGAGAAGTTGGATTGGCGGGAGAGCTCACGAGGGGGGTTAGGAGAGTAAAACTCTTATTTTGCTAATGACTTATTCATTGACTATTTAACAATTATGTGTATTGTTATTTTAAGGAAGGACATATTTCGGAAAAGATAAAAAAGCAAAATGGCTTGAAGTTCTGAGATTTTTGGTGTTTTTTCTTTTGTGGATACATACCTCGTAAATATATATAAATTTATATATATATGAACACAAATATATTTTTGGGATTTTATTTTGTCCCTTTGTTTGCCGTGCCCCCCCCCCCCCCCCCCTCCCATACCCCTACCCATCTCACTATAGTGCAGTTGGGTTGAGGCACCTTGACAGAGACACCAAACAAAACTAATATCAACCATGCCATCACCGACATTATTTCCCCTCTAATCTATCCTCTGTTCAAGTAACAATTTAATTAGGGTATTTGTTATTAATGAGCACCGAGTATCAAAGCTTATAATCGCGCCATCTTCCCTCCACTTTACGACACTAATGCTGCCGTTCTGTAGCTTTGATCGTTTCTCTTGCGGGCCTCTGAGCAGGCCTGCTCAGACAAAACGACTGGAGCGGGCGGCGTCTGTGACTCTGCAGAGGTTGACATTGATTGCCCCGTCACTGTTGGGAGATTCACTTGTCCTCGTCTTGCCTGTCAAACCCAAAGCCCAAAGCTAGCACCTCTCTTCTACTCTCGTCAAGACGAGGACAAAGGAGCATGTAATCATGATATCAAAAAAAATAAGTTAAACGCCTGAGCCCTAGAGGGTAAGGCGCTAAGTGGCTCCACCACAATAGACATTAAAACGAATCTTCTTTTCCTAGGTGGTTTGATTCACTCTCTGCTCAGAATCTCACTATTAGACTGTTGTCCCCAAAGCATTTCAATCATTAATGAAAGCCCTAGAGAGAATGAGTGTTACCGTTCAAATATATGCACACCTGAAAGATGGACTCTGTGTTGTGTGACTTATTTAACTAAAGGATAGTGTACATTTTTGTTTTTACATTTTCTTACAGTTTGATCTAAAAATAGTTTGGACCTGAGCTGCAACTCATGAAATCGCAAAAAATAATGTAATTTAAAATAATAATCCAATCACCGAGAGAGAATCTGGAGCTTTCATTCGATTGCAGCTCAGCAGAGTGAACACCAATGTACAAAGTCAGATGAACGTGGTTGAATTGAATAAAAATCTAATTCAGGCCTGTGGTTTGGAAAAATGAGCAAATGCGTCTTTTTTGTTTTATTTATTAAAAAACACTTCTTTATTGTAGTTTACCGTATGTATTCCTTGTAAAGTTTCTGTAACAGTAGAAGTGAATAAAATATGCCGGAAGCCTATCCACTTCCAGCAAATAGGCAGGTGTGTGGTGTTAACCCACTTGCCCTCAACAGCTCAAACATTCTTCATGCAAATAGCTGTGACATGCATCTTGAGGGGCACAAAAAAAAGTATCTTATATCCCTTTCAATTCCACCCCTTAAGAAAGAACCCCATATAATAAGTCTATGGTTGTCTGCAAAATTGGCCCGTTTCATATTGTGTCGTAATCACAATGTGTCGTAATGGTCCTGGCCAAATTACCACGCGAAAACCCGGCCCACTACAGAAAATAGATATCCCGAACTCTGACAGTCTGTGTTACAAATAACCTGTGTTGGACCCCAACCTGCTGAAGAAGGTAATCTCCTCAGGCAGGATAACGCTTGGCCAGCAGACTGTGGCGATGGGCCTCTGGGATTTGAAGTCATTTGTCGCTGCTGTTTTTGTCGATTTTGACTCTTCAGCCAGCGGTAGTGTGGCTCGATGGCTGAGGTTGTTGGGGCTGCTGTGGCGGGTAGCAGATGACCGGGGGTGTGAAGTCTTGTGCTGGGGGTCAAGGTGTGTTCTGGTTAATGTACAGCATGTGTCTGTCGCTACATAGGCATCAGGGGGGAGAGGCTACACCCAGCACGGTGAGATGCTTCCGGTCCTAAAGTGAGTACAGGGTGGGAGGGTCGGTGGAGCTACTGCCCGCTGCTCTACAGCCAGTGTCTCGTTGCGAGACACGCC
>NC_044067.1:13855985-13868485 GCF_902167405.1 Gadus morhua | reverse complement strand
CTCCCTCTCTCTTGTACTCTCATAGTCTCTCTCACTCCGCCTGCATTCAGCATTCCCTCCTTGTCTTTCCCTCTTGGTACTTTTCTCCCTTGCTCTCCCGTGCCCCAACCAGCCGAACTCTATTTATAGCGCTTTGGTTCTAATCTTAGCTCCCAGCACCCGGGAGGACCACGGCGCACCCCCCTACTCGTGGGCTCCGCACGTGCCGCACCACGCTATATTTATCTTTGATTACTTCGGAATGCAATGGATGAATGTGTGCGTGTGTGTGCACTTGTGTGTGTGGGTGGGTGCATGTGTGTCTGATGTGTATCTCTTCTTAGAGTTTGTGGATATACTATTTCAGGGTTGTTTAAGTTCAGGTATGTCTGTTTGAAATAGCGTGTGTATGATGACACCCACTGAGCAAATAACTGCGGATCAGGGCTGCATGATTTGCTTCTGAATTGCCTTTTCGAAAAACTCTTACTTTTCCTGCATCTGTGTATTTGCGCTGCCTTCTGTCCGCGTTTAACTGTGTGCGTGTATGAGTGTGTAGTAAAAGAGTGTATCATGTGTTTCCGTCGTCACTTTTGTACGTGTCCATCGTAGTGTGTGTGTGTGTGTGTGTGTGTGTGTGTGTGTGTGTGTGTGTGTGTGTGTGTGTGTGTGTGTGTGTGTACCACCTCTCAGAAGGAGAGTACAGGATGTGCTGTCAGGCACTCCTTTGTCCCCCATTGGAAATGTGATCGGTGCATTGAGACAACTGGTCGCCATGGCAAATTGTTGCATGTCCTCTCTTTGCCACCCCTCTCTCTCCCCCCCCCCCCCCCCCCCCCCCACCAACCAGCCAAGCCCCAGAGTAAGTGAGGAGCCCTAAATGAGCTTTACAGCCCGAAACACAGCTATGTCATCCGATTGGCTGTTCATTCTAGTTTTATCGTTTCTCTTTTTGGTTTTCTTCCAAATAATTACACCCTCATTTCCCAACACAGGTGTTTACTGGAGAGAGGAGGAGCATATTTCTAGGTATATTCTGCCTGGTTTATAGTTGTGTTTTATTGTTTGTTTTTTATGTATGTTTTAGGTTGTCTTTTTGGGCTGGCATCTAATACTCTACCACAGTGGTAAATTAACAACAACAACCTAAATAAGCATTCATTCATATTCATTCACATTCACACACACGTGCACACCTACATATGGTAATGAACTGTATTTATCTATATAGTAAGAAGTGGTTTACTAAGCTGATCTCAAATCAACAGCAAGGCCAAAGGCATGAGACCAGAATTCAGCACGCAGATAGAAAGCCAAACACTGCATCAATGAGTAATGCAAACATACAACTAGAATTAAATTTGATATAAATAAAGCAAATGTGTGTGGAAAAACCTGCACACATTTATGCACGCACACAAACACACACACACAGGACATATGCACACCACTAGCTGTGTGTGTGTGTGTGTGTGTGTATGTTTGTTTCGTTTGTGTGCATGTGTGTTTGCATATATGTGAGAGAGAAGATATGCTGCTCAGACACTGCATGTTTGTATGTATGTATCCCTATCAAAACACAACACCACACATTTGCACATGTATACATACACACACATACACACACAACGCCCAAACACACACACCTGCACACACAACTACCAGCTCCCACAATCAGCAGCTAGCGTGTGCCGCGTTGCCCTTCAGCAGCGAGAGAGAGAGAGAGAGAGAGTGAGAGAGAGAGAGAGAGAGCGCAAGCGAGAGCGCAAGCGAGACAGAGACAGAGACAGAGACAGAGAGAGAGAGAGAGAGAGAGAGAGAGAGAGAGAGAGAGAGAGAGAGATCAGTAGATATGAGAAACTAGAACCTTTGGTCGTCCCCCGCCTTCCTCACATCCCCCCCCGCCCCCCTCCCCCATTCCCCTTCCCACTCTTCCCCCTGGCAGTCTGTTCTATTTATACCAGGCAGGATCCAATCTTAGCAGCAGCAGTGTGTGGGTGTGTATGTGTGGATGAGAGAGAGGGAGCAGCCAGGGAGAGCCCTGCCTCCCTCTGGTCTATTCTTAGCAGCCGAGCTGTCTTCAAACAGCAGCGCAGAGCTATTTCTGGCTACCTCTTGAACTCCGCTGTCAATGCTGCGCCAAACATTGCCTCCACGTGTGTGTGTGTGTGTGTGTGTGTGTGTGTGTTTGTGTGTTTGAGCATTATTTGGTAACAGAAATAAAGCTCCCAAAGTTTAAACTTGCCTTACTTTATTGCCTGAGTAAGTGCCATTGTTTGTGTATGTTTGTGTGTGTGTATGGGTTAATGTGTGTGCATTTTAATGCATGCATTTTTGTATGTATATGCATGCATTTTGTATGCATACACACGTGTCCGTGTGTATGCCGGTGAATGCATCTCTACATGTGTGTGTAGAGGTGCTAAAGAGCAGGAGGCTTAGTGTGAGAGGCCATGTTGTGTGCATGCATGCCTGTATGTGTGTGTGTGTCTCTCTCTCTGCATGTGTGTTTGTGCATGTGTTTGTGCGGATGCGTATTTGTGTGTGTGCATGCGTGTGTGTATGTGTGTGTGTGTGTGTGCGTGCGTGCGTCCGTCCGTGCATGCGAGTATTTCTGTGTGTACGCCTGTGTGCGTGTGTGTGTAGGGGTGTGTGCGTGTGTGTGTGCATGCGTGCGTATTGTGTGTTGGGTTTCAATGCAAACAGTGAGTGTGACCTCTCTCAGGGAAAAAGCTTCCCTAGGGCATCAGCGGCTGGATAATCCTCTCCTTAAGATTCTACCCCTGCCGTTAGACACGCACCATTCCCCTAGGCATCCATGAAGTTGGCCAATACGACTAGCTATCTAGAATATCAAATATATGTTTCGTTATGGGTTGCAAGTAGGCCTATATGTGTATTGGAATGCATGCATGCATGTGGAGCAATACAGTTTGTGTGCTGGATATAAATACAAATGTACAGCCAGAAACTTTCCCTCTGTCTCTCTAACGCTAAACCTCTATCATCTCCAATCTTTACCTTCTCTTCTCTTTCTGATTGTCTCACTCTTTCTCCATCACTGCCTTCTATAGTTCTCTCTGTTTATCACTGTCTGTGCACAAGGGGATGAAAGGGGCTGTAATAGCCTCTTTTGTTCATGGTGGGCATTATCCCTGTCCCTCGCCATCATTTCCTCTGTCCCTCGCCATCATTCAACTTTCCCTCCTCCGCAATCTCTCCCTATTCCTTCTTACCCTCACACTGCCTTCCCTTAGTATCATTATCCCTCTCCCTCTTTATTTTTGTTACTCTCTCAATCACTATCTCCTCTTGTTACATCTCTCTCTTTCGCCGTCTCTCTCTCTCTCTCTCTCTCTCTCTCTCTCTCTCTCTCTCTCTCTCTCTCTCTCTCTCTCTCTCTCTCTCTCTCTCTCTCTCTCTCTCTCTCTCTCTCTCTCTCTGTGTGTTAACCCCTCCCTCCAGTGGGCCCTGGCCCGGGGTAGTGGGGTACTCACGTCGGCCCCGTGGCCCTCCCTCAGGTTGTAGGTGAGGTCGTGCTGGATCTCGCTGATGAACTTTTGGGAGTACTCGGGGTAGAGCCGCAGCACCTCCCGCAGGCCCTTCAGGCTGATGTACTGCAGGTCACAGTAGGTCAGCGCCTTCACGTTGGCGTTGGTCTTGATCACCTGCTCCTTGGTCAGCGAGTCCGAGCCAATCAGGTCCCCCTTTCCTATAGTTTGGAGACACACACACATGCACATTGTTGACTAGTTATTTAATATGCCTTTGCAAACGTTGTCCTTGTACCTAGACGTAGCATAGCCTGGCTCCGCCCGCCTAAGTACTTCTGCTCAATTTGAATATCCCTTCAGTACAAGGTCTGGGTCGGCGGTATGTTAGTGGGTTTTCTCCGTCTAAATACATCTTCACGCACGGTGTGTGGTTTGTTTACAGCCTGCGCGCAACGTGATTCCCCGCATAACGTTAGCGATTGGTTATGGCAGATCCAGAGTGGCACTGGGCAGATCCAATAGTTTTAAACTACAACAGACACCCGCCTTCAAGTGAACGGTTGTCAATTGAGTAGGTCCAGGCTCTCTGTACGAGAGTCTGGTAGGACCAGGCTAGAGGTAGCAGCCCACATCTCTCCAATTGAAAGGTGCTTTGTTCGTGGGCATTCCTACCTCCACTGATTGCCAAGAGATGTGTTTTGCATTGTTAACTAGCCTCCTAGTTTAGACCGTGAGAAGCACTTTGGGCTTTTTCCTTTTGATTGCTTATATCACGCCTAGCCTGGACCTTGAGAGCCCACTTTGGTTTTTGTTCTATTGCATCCTTTGATGTTTGTGCCGACAGGGTGATATTTCCCTGTAAAACTCCAAATGCCTCGCCATCAAGAAGGGTATGAAAGGTTTTGTTTTCACCACTAATGCGGTGGAGTGTCAGAGTCAACCGCAAACAAGGACGTTGGAAAGTACACGCACACACACACACACACACACACACACACACACACACACACACACACACACACACACACACACACACACACACACACACACACACTGACAACAAAGGCTAACCCGCTCGCTGGCTAGCAGAAGCACACCCTGCATCGCTAATGCACCTCAGGTCTATCTCTGCCCTGGTCCCTCTCTCTGTCTCTCTGGCTCTCTCTCTGTCTGTCTGTCCCACTTTCATTTGCCACCGCTTTGAAGTGGTATTCACCAGAACTGAGAGTAGTGTGCGTGTGTGTGTGTGTGTGTGTGTGTGTGTGTGTGTGTGTGTGTGTGTGTGTGTGTGTCTCTGTTTGTGTGTGTCTCTGTTTGTGTGTGTCTGTCTCTGTTTGTGTGTGTGTGTGTGTCTGTCTCTGTTTGTGTGTGTGCTTGTGTGTGTGTATTGGGGGGAGAGAGAGGGTTAGGGGTTGCGCACAAGATGCACCGCGTGTGTTTTTATATTCCATTTTATTTATTCCCTTCACTCCGGTGAAGGGAAAGGGCATGGGCATCAAGGGTTCACCACCGATGCCAATCTAACCTGCAGAAACATTAGAGAGAGGGAGATGAAGGAGCCTTTGTGCTGGGGGGGAGGGGGGGGGCACATGAGTCACCGCCATTAGACGTTTGCCAGGTGAGAGAGGCCGCGGCCGCAGTGGAATGACGCGCGTGCGAGGCTTGCGTGTGAATTCGATGACGTCGTCTGCGATTGATTATGAATGGGCCGAGAAGGAAGCGGGGTCGGGGAGGCTGTGTGCGGACTCGTGGGCGCGTTGAAGTCAACGTTGCCTTTTAAATAGTTGAGTCGACGTCAGCGGAGCCACGCAAATTCCCTTCTCTATGTTTTGTTGCTGCAGGCGTACAAACCTGATGGGTGAGATGCAAAGCAAGCAAAGTGAAGTTTTGGAATCATATCATTCATTTTCTACTGTCTTTGTCATTCTCTCTATCATTATCTTCTCTGGCTCTCTCTCTCTCTCTCTCTCTCTCTCTCTCTCTCTCTCTCTCTCTCTCTCTCTCTCTCTCTCTCTCTCTCTCTCTCTCTCTCTCTCTCTCTCTCTCTTTCTATCCATTCATCTCTCCCTCTCACTTTCTCTTTACCTCTGTATCTCTCTACCACTATCTGTCCTATCTCTCTCTACCACTATCTCTCTCTCCCTCTCTTTACTTCTGTATCCCTCTATATCTCCCCCCTCTCTCTATCTCTCTCCCTCTTTCTATAGTTAAGTATCTCTCTATACCTCCATCCTCTTTAACTCTCTCTCTCCCTCTCTATCCCCGCCTCTCTCCGTCTCCATCACCGTCTCTCTCCCTTTCAATCACCGTCTCTCTCCCTCTCCATTGCTGTCTCTCTCCCTCTCCATCACCGTCTCTCTCCCTCTCCATCGCTGTCTCTATCCCTCTCCATCACCGTCTCTCTCCCTCTCAATCACCGTCTCTCTCCCTCTCCATTGCTGTCTCTCTCCCTCTCCATCACCGTCTCTCTCCCTCTCCATCGCTGTCTCTATCCCTCTCCATCACCGTCTCTCTCCCTCTCCATCACTGTCTCTCTCCCTCTCCATCTCTGTCTCTCTCCCTCTCGATATGTTTCGATATGTTCTTTGTTTGGATCTTCCGCTCCTAGATCTGAGCTAAGAGAATTCCGGCGACACTGAGTGGGTAGAAGTCACACATCTGCTCCAAGCATTGCATCTCTATCTCATCCTTTTGTGCCTGAACTCAGTGACCGGAGCTGAGGCTGAACTCCCCTACCACCCCCCAACTCCAACCCCACAGCCCCCACCTAAGCTTATCTCCACCATTCTCTCCCCCTATCTCTCTCATCGTCCTTGGCATGGGTGATATGGCAAATTGTTTCCCAAGGAGCATTGCATGTGGTGGGCCGATTGTCGACTTTTACAGCTTAAAAAGCCCCGCAAATTGTAATGGAAATTAACTGGCACAGGTGGAAACGCATTCTGTACGCATTCTGTGCCTACCTGCCATTCACTCACTGCTAGGAGAGGAGGGAGAGGGGAGGGGCTCAAAACCTACTGGTCTGCTCGCACGGCGAAATTACATCACACTCAGCTGCATGTCAATTCGATAAACTGTGTGTGTGTGTGTGTGTGTGTGTGTGTGTGTGTCTAAGGCAATGGCGGAGCTATTGCGTGTGTGTGTGCCTGAACGTCCTCACGCTCTGGCGTAAACGGAAATCAATGTGTCAATGTGTGTGTGTGTGTGTGTGTGTGTGTGTGTGTGTGTGTTTGTGTGTGTGTGTGGGGGGGGGGTAGTCATCAGATTGGGGGAGGGAAAATGGTTGGCTACATATATATATAGTTAGATGTTTTTTTTATGTGTTTTTGTTTCTGCCTATGTTTATGTGACTGTTTTTTCTGTGTGTGTGGGTGTGTGGGTGTTTGTGTCTGTGTGTATGCATGTGTGTGTATGTGTAGAGCACAAACAATGGTAAACAAGGACAGTTGGCAGTTTAACTGTTGCCATAGAAATCACAGATATTTTATTTTGCATCCAATTCGGTTTCTGCAGCAGTCAGCTGGTTGGCTTCTTAAGCTTGAGTAAGTATTGGATTTTCTACATAATTATACATTTGTGGCTGTGTAAATATTTTCGCTAATACCTGAGACTTTTAGTACTTGAATTGATGGGCTGTGTGCTACGGTTCACACGCACCCCACTTCAATTATTACTCGTCTTGTACCATGATAACTTCACAAGTGTTTCCATACAAACCACATTCCCTCAGCCGTCTCTGTCTTCCCTGCTGTGTGCTGCTCAGACATTTTCATAATTACATGTCTCCAGAAAAAAAATCTTCATTAATTATTTTTTAATTTGTAATCATCATTTCATGATTGTATAAAGGCAAGGCCGCTTTTAATTCATTGCTATTTATTTTTATATCTATATTACTTAAATCAAAGGCCCACAGGTGAGTTTGACCTCATAAGCACACGCACAAGTGTGTGTGAGTGTTCACCCTTTATTGTGACCCATTTTCAAATCGAACTCCATTATCCTCATCCTCATCATCATCCTCATCATCATTGACCCATGCTGATACAAGCCACCCGTTGATTCACTAGCCTGCCAACACTACCCAATCACCCCGTGATTGGATGGCAGCATGCTGCTTATTAAACATAGCGATCTAAAACATACTCAAGCCTGAACCATCGCTCAGACAGTCACAGTGCAGCTCTGTACAGTGTGTACAGCGTGTCTTAGAGGTTCATCATTCACAAACGGCTCCCAAATTTTAACAGGTCCAGATAGCCGCTGTGCTCATCGTTAGCATAGCGTAATGACTTGAAAAGGTCAAGTCAGGCTGAGCCTTGTGAGAAGGCCGGCTTTCGCCCCCGGCAGGCACACACCTCAGCATTAATAGTCAAGGCTCTTTAATAATGCACCGTCTATCCATTATTAATGATCACATCAATGCTTTTGCTTTCCCCATTGATGTGGGATATTGTTGTGCGTGGGAGAGCGCACATTTGTGTGTGTGTGTGTGTGTGTGTGTGTGTGTGTGACTGTGTGTGTTCGTGTGATTAACTGACTGTGTGCGTGTGTGTCTGTATGTGTGTGTGTGATTAACTGACAGTTTGTGCATGGATGTGCGGGTGCATGTGTGAGTGTGCTTGTGTGTGACAAAGATCAAATATATAGACTGGGGGGCATGGCATTTGAAGATAACCCCTCCCACCCCGCCCCATCCGACACCCAGACACATACACAGACGCACACGCCGTGTGCGCCTCCAACTCAATACCCCTCGACCTTTTAGGAAGAAGCGTTGCATCATCTATCCCTGTCTTTATAAATAAATGTGCATGTGTGATCCATCCCCTTTATCTCTCTCTCCCTCTCCCCCTCTCTCCCCCTCTCCCTCTCCCTCCCCCTCCCCCTCTCCCTCTCTCTCTCTCTCTCTTCCTCTCCCTCTCCCTCTGTTTTTCTTTTTGTCTTTCATCCAACTCCAAGGTGACCCACTCAGTACAGCGTGACATTTTTTTTGTGTAGTTATAGTACATTTCAGATCTAGACTGAGTCGATAGTAATCCATTACACTTACCAGCTTGTTTATTTTCTGAAAGCATTTTCATCAATTTCTGCCTTGAATAAATGCTACAACACTATGACTACATCTAACGTGTTCATGGCTTGGCCATGACTGCAATCAAAAATGTTCCTTTAGCGGCCAATTTATATTGGAAGGAAGAAAACCATAAGCGTTCAAAAAAACTAGCAATGTAAAACTCATCTGGTATCTCTGACACAGGAATGCAAAGGGAGAAATGGTAATTGACTTGTGGTAAATATTTCCGAGCTATCTATTTGTATTAAATCAGTCTGCGAAGAGCAGCAGATCTCCAGACTACTCTATGATTCCCTCCTTGCCTTCTGTCTAATCATTCCCTCAGCTTAATACCAGGCTCCACTGACACGCTGCTTTGCTTCGCAGCCCGCCTCCACCGCAGTAAGGATGTCTGATTGTTCCATCACTTTGTTCAGCTGCCGGGTATGAAAGCACATGCATGCTTAATCATGCAGAGAGAGGCACGCACCTCACACACTCGAAAAACCAGCCGGCATTCACTTACTTCTAGCAGCTCTTAATACTATTGAATTTTCTATTTATTCTCTCTCTCTCACTCTCACTCACTCTCTCTCTCTCTCTCTCTCTCTCTCTCTCTCTCTCTCTCTCTCTCTCTCTCTCTCTCTCTCTCTCTCTCTCTCTCTCTCTCTCTCTCTCTCTCTCTCTCTCTCTGAACAGCTTTTATATTTTGCCCTTGATATAAGTAAAAAAAAAAGATTGATCAGCTTTTTATTTGGGCAAGCAAATCTAGAAATTAACCATAGCAGAAAACAGAAAATGGAAAGTGATCTAGAAAAAGAGTGTGTTGTAAATTCCAAGGGTTTTGTAAAAGCAAGGATTTTACTAGAATTAAAGTCTTATAAAAACAGGATCTGGATTATTTTAAAAACATTTTGGATCTCGACCCTGTCTTGTCTTTTTTATCTTTAGTGGATGGTGAGATTACAAATTATTTTGTGGAACAAGATCATATATACTGTATAGGCATTATGAGCTTAAAGGATAAGGGTTATGATTAGGGTTCGGGATCATTGTACCATTTTAAAATGTTGCAATAAAGTTATGTTAAAAGATCAAATCTCTCTCTCTCTCTCTCTCTCTCTCTCTCTCTCTCTCTCTCTCTCTCTCTCTCTCTCTCTCTCTCTCTCTCTCTCTCTCTCTCTCTCTCTCTCTCTCTCTCTCTCTCTCTCTCTCTCTCTACAACAGAGTATGTTTGTCTCGGCTACATGCATCATTTTGTAATAATTAAAAGCCATTGTCTGTGTGCTTGCATTGCATGTGGCCACTAAGCTACTCCTAAAGTCATTCCTGCAACGTCCTGATTAAAGAGCCATTGGCTTTGATCACCTTTGCCCCTTTCACAAGTAAGCACCATAGATAGAAGCGCAAGACTGTACTTTTTATATTGTATTGAACTTTTTGAAGCCACCCCTACCATTATTTCCTTTAAATTCAATAAGCACGATTATACAGGATTGGTGTCTACAAATTGTGTTTCTGTTTTCTTTTTAACTTTAATGTGTCTGCTGTGCACTGTGTGTCTCACTGCAGGGTACTGCCTATCTCTCCAGAGAAACAATAGTTTCATTCTGTATTCAGATTCACAGTAAGGGAATTTCATAAAGTAATTTATTCTACCAGCGCAGCCTCTTTGTACAAGAGCACTGTCTGCAGGTTTTGATAGCTCCTTAAAGCCGAGGGAGTTGTCGTCTCTAAACTTCGAAGCCTGGCTGTGTTGACTGCTTGTGTGTCCGCAATCTTTCTTTCTTTCTTTCTTTCTTTCTTTCTTTCTTTCTTTCTTTCTTTCTCTCTTTCTCTCTTTCTCTCTTTCTTTCTTTCTTTCTTTCTTTCTTTCTTTCTTTCTTTCTTTCTTTCTTTCTTTCTTTCCTTCTTTCTGTATCTTTATTTATTTCTCCTTCTTTCCTCTGTCATGGAACTTCACAATGTTGACTTCTGAACATTTTGGAAGTTGACCTCCAATTAGGTGATCACAACCATTCAGTAAATAGTCAGACAACACTAACTAGAATCTGTGTGGATAACTTCTTGATAACCCTATTCTTTTGAGTGTCTACTGACGCTAAACTGATACAATGCTGATACTCTAAATTGACACTAAAGTGCTGTGGACTAGCCAGGTGCAGTGATACCCGTCATTTCCTCCCTTCCTTCCTTCCCTCCTTCCTTATAACCGTCCTTCTTGCATCAATAACCCCTTCCCTCCTACCTACCTTCTTTCCTTTCTGTCTTTCATCCTTCCAATTTGTTTCTCTCCTTCCTCCCTTCCTTCCGTCCTACCCTTCTTCCTTCCCTCCTTCCTTCTTCCTTAATTTCCTCCTTCCTCGCTCCCTTCCCCTTCCCCCTCCGTCTCCCTCCCTGCTTACTCTAAGTGCCGCTGTAATCCAGATCAAGCCAATCCACGGTCTGTCCTGAGGAGAACTCTGTGAACTGTGCACTGTGAAATTAGCTTGACTCTGGTCCCTGCACTGCACTCTTTTTTTTTTATCTATGTCAACTCTCCATTCCCATTATCAGCCCCCACTCTGTTTGAACTACTGTCTCCATACATCATATGTGTTCCGCCAGTTTCCCTCTGAACGGCATTACCAATCTGTGAATTATGCATCTGGGTCATCTAGGAGTCGTGTTCAGATGGAGAGCAGTCGCCCCCTTCCTGACTCTCGCCCGTTTCGTAGTCCATCTAGGCAAAGTGCCTTATCATCACTCTTAATGGAATTTGCCGGTTTGCTAAGACCCCAGGTTAAGTCTTGACGTTGTCTATGTGTGTTTTGTTTCATTCCACACAAGTAAGCACATACTTCTAAGAGCAGAACGACGTTTCAAAGATGACATAATATATGCATGTTCTGCTGTTGCGCCCTCATGCCTGAATATAAATCCCTCTCAGCCCATCTGATTTGAATTAAAATTCAATGCAGGTACGGTGGCATGGGTCCATCAAATGCTCCTGTTTCAAAACTCGTCGGTCTCTGAGTCAGACACTGTGAAATAAGAGAATTGCAGATTCCCTGTGCTCAGTAGGTTGCCTAGCACACAGCCCCTATCTTCGATCAGAATCCTCGCTGTGCGCCTCTCAGTCGCCAAGTCTGTGTCAACAATTAACCTGGGGTCTTAGCGAACCAGCCAAGCAGACGGTTCCCCTATTGCGGCCCTCCTTATCTATGTCATTGGAAAAAGGCCCACATTATAGAGTCCTGCCGTTTCTCCGGCTCCTATTCCATTAGCCTTTGTGGTTACATTGAATTCAAGGTATTTCAGTGATCATTTCTTCTCCTTCCATCCCGTTGTCCTCCTCGTTATTTGAATAACAATAAAAGAAGAATCCGATGCGACGTATCAGATCCAATATCGCATTATCCCCGGGCGTACTCGCTCGTATAGTGCGGCGGAGCTACCCACAATGCACTGCTCTTGCACCTACCCAGTATGGCCAGCACAGTGTTGTCCTTCAGGACTTCCATGGAGCCCGAGCAAACGAAGTAGATGGCCTGCAGCGCGTCCCCCTGCCGGATGAGGAACTCCCCCGGGGCGCAGAAGGAGGTCTTGATGATGAGGGAGAGCGAGCGCAGGCACCCCCTGCTGGCCGACTCGAACAGCGTCAGCTGCAGCAGCTCCTTGTTTAGGTGCATGGCGATGTCGGCCCGCAGCTCGTCGGGAAAGTCCTTCAGGAGCTTGTATTGGGGGAGAGAAGAAAGAGAGGTAGACGTAGACGGAGAGGGGAGGTTAGTGGTGGAAAACATAATGAGCATACAGCAAAGTGCTGGTGTCTTGGTGCTCGCTTGCGCATTTGTAATATAGCCAACAGAAAGTTATTCCTCGTCCTCGTCCTCATCTTCAAACCGCTTATTCGAGGTCGGGTCGCGGGGGGCAGCAGCTCCAGCAGGGGGGCCCAGACTTCCCTTTCCCGGGCCACATTGACACATTAAAAG
>NC_044067.1:13828485-13850985 GCF_902167405.1 Gadus morhua | reverse complement strand
TGAACAAAACCACTAAAAGCAAACAGATGGATATCCATTTGAGGTACTGGCCCACGGACGACACCGACAGCCATGTCATATCACGGTAGGCCTACTATGGATCACAGTTCATGCTGGATCATTGTAATGTAAGTATTCCAAACAGTCAATTAATTAATTTGTGTGACGGGCTTTGACCCTTGCCCAAAAATCATATTCGAAGTTTGTTTGTTTATTAATATTAATATTCAAATATATTCGAATATTTATAATAATATTTTGACCATTAAATTCCTTCATTGGGCTTCGGGGGGTTTGTTTACCGGCATTGCTATGGTTACCGGTCCTGCGTGTTCCGACGGTTTATTAGGTATCTAATAAATCGCTGTCTAATCCATAGGCTCTAAGCAACGGGAATCGTAATGTATTTCCGCTTATGCTTTATACCGGCAGAGCCGCTTCCGGTTTACCTGGTAACTAAGAAACACAATCAGCTGTGGAGGAGTTATGCCCCCTATATAACATAACTAAGAAACGTCAACATTTCTATATATATATTTTTATACGTTTATATGAATGGATTCGACTGTTTTTCATCGTCAGAAGCAGATGAAAGTAGCGTCGGAGCACTGTAGTGTCCCGTTGTGTTCGGTATCTTCACGATACAACTCCTGTATTAGCATTCATTCCTTTCCGGTGGAGGAAGAGATCAGGAAAAGATGGTTAGTTTACATAAGAAGGAGTAACTTTCAAATAACGAAACATACAAAGGTTTGCAGTGTCCATTTCAAATCAGACTATTTTGTGGAAGGAACAATTAGGAGGCGTCTGAAAAAAGGCGCTATCCCTACAATTTTTGAGTGGAATCGTGAAATGCAGCCACCGAGGATAAGTGTTTGGGAACGACGAGGCCGACCACCGATACCAGAATCAGACATGGAAAGCGCTAATGAAGATATCGTGTGGCATGATTACTGCTCAGCTCCGGAGCCTGCAGCTCTCGACTTGTCACTTGGTCAAAATGAAGAGTTGAAGAGAGAGATAGAGGATCTGCGGGAACAGCTTGAGCAGGCAAAGGTCAATAGTCGCTTTGGCCTCCAAAGATTCTCTGGATCTGATGAGGATATTCGCTTCTACACAAGGTAAGCCCTGAACCTTTTTTTGTGATTATTGATGATGGGTCAGGGGTGCAAACTTGTCACTTTTCGGCGAAATTCACCGTTTTGAAGCCAAAATAGGTTAGAATAACGGTGTTAACGGATAGTACAGTGTCTATGTCGTTGAGTAGTTCAAGTTATCATCTGCCCCGTCTTTTGATGCAATCATTTTAGCTCGGGCATTGGTCGCCCATTATGTATTTATCACTTCACTGGATTGGAAGTCCACTTTCCAGGCTCTCGCACGCCCCCTTCAGTGAGGCAGAGGTTACATTTGCCTACCCTATGTGGTTTTATGACAGATCAGCAAGACTGAATAGGTTCTACACATATGTGTCATACATTACATATTCTATGGATACAAACGTAAAATAAAAGTGTCTACAAATATTTCAGTGATGGTTGGGGTGGCCTGTGCCCTTGCAACATTTAACCCAGGAACGATGTAAAAATAGCCTAGGCCTATTATGTCATAAAACTGCTAAGCCTAGAGTGTTCAGTTGAATTAGTTTAAGACAATAGTAAGTACACAATTACCATAGGCTACAATGCATCATGCCATAAATGTAATAGAATTAATTTTTTTGTAGATTTGCAACCTACAAACATCTGATGGCTTTCTGGGAACAGATTGAACCTTCATGATTCGCGTCACCAGCTCCAAAGCCACCAGGGAGACTTGTCCATCTGTGAAGACCCGGCATGCACTTCCTGCCATCGATGAATTCTTCCTCTTCATGATCCATCTTGCTTTGGGCCTCAAGCAGAAAGACCTGGCTCATCGCTTTCAAGTCCATCAGACCACAGTGAGCCGCATCATAACAACTTGGGCAAACTTCCTCTATCAGGTCTTGGGTTCTGTGCGAATTTGGTTGCCGAAAGAGCAAGTACGAGCCTACTTGCCAGAGGAATTTGAGAGTTTCCGAGACACCCAGGTTATCCTCGATTGTACCGAACTCCGTTGCCAAATGCCTTCGTCTCTGCTATTACAGAGTGAGGTCTTTTCAAATTACAAATCCCACTGCACCTTCAAGGCTTTGATAGGAATGGCACCTCATGGCGTAGTAACTTTTGTGTCAGAACTGTACGCTGGGTCAATCAGTGACCGGGAGCTGTTCAAGCAGTCAGGGATCATCGACGTCCTTACCCCTGACATGGCAGTAATGGTGGACAAGGGCTTCTTAATTGATAACCTGGTACCATGCAAAATCCACAGGCCTGCTTTTTTGACCAAGGGCACACAAATGTCTGTGGGTGAAGTGAGACACACTCAGTCTGTGGCCAGACTCAGGGTGCATGTTGAACGCTTGATCCGGCGGGTGAAGGAACACAAGTTGTTCGATACAGTCATCCCCTTGTCCATTTCTGGTAGCATTAATCAGCTGTTTGCAGTGTCATGTCTTCTAATTAACTATCAGAATGGACCACTTGTCAAGGCATGGGCCCAGTAAGTCTACAGTGTCATTCTTGTCTGTCTAGCCATAAAATCCTTAGGCTATTTGGCATATTGAAATGTTGAAACCAAGTGGTCCTAAATATTTAAATTATAGTGTTGTAAATAGTCTGCAAATGTTCTACTTTTCTTACTATGAATGCCTAATAGGTTTTACTTGTTGATTTTGTCTCACCTGGGATGTCTTGACTTGCACATGTCATTCTGTTAACTATTGGAATGGACCACTTGTCAAATATTGTATATATTCTGCAGTCTGTGTAATTGTACTTACTATATTGGCCTGATGTTTTTTGCTTGCCTTTCTACTTACATTCTTCTTGACCAGTTGGTTCCCATTGTTAAAAAAAAAAAAAAAATCCAACCTTTGACCTCCTTTTCTTGTTGGACCAGCCATAGCTAATCCTGCAATTGCAACAGAGCCTTGTCTTTGGCTGAAGAATAGAATAAAACTTCAGTTTCAGAGTACTTCAAGTGGCATTTCTATTTATTTGAATATTGAAGTCATAAGTTATGCATCACATTTATTATAATATACATACAACATTCCATCACAGTTTAATAAACAAATAAATACATACATACATATCAAGTTATTTTAAGAGCCCATCAACAGTAACTTGAGCTGTATACAGTGTAACAGTAAAACAACAGCAGCAGCAGCATGTGTACTTTATACTAAGTAACAATTTCCATTTGGTATAGACTTGCGAACATGAACAGTACATCAGCTTAGATATTGTATAGACGGCAAATGTAAACATAACAGTTCTTATACTGTATAGTGTTCTTGATAGGTTCAGATATTCTGCTTCTTTGCCCTTCTGGTTAGATACTAAACTGCATTTCGTTGTCTCAGTACTTGTTCTCTGTGCAATGACAATAAAGTTGAATCTAATCTAATCTAAAAAATAGATTTGTAAAAATGAACAATAACATCTGAACTCACTGAACCGATTGAAACTGATTAATGAACTGATTGCAACTGATAACACTTATTGATAGATACTATACAAAGGCATTGGACTGATTTACTGTAAACACTTCTGTAAGTAGTGGTAAAAGAAAAAATTACCTGCTCCGTCTCTAATGGTGTGCATTACATCAAGGTCTTTATAAATACGCTCGACAAACATGTCCTCCTGAGCATAAACAACAAAATCACACCACTCTAGCCCTGTCAGTAGCATCTGACCTTGAACTTGCCAGTAGTACTTGTGCTGCCTCCTGAGTTTCAAAGCACCACCTGACATTTTTAGATAGGGACAGTCTACATAGCTCTGGATATTGGGGCATTTGACCTCAAGGAGACCAAATGGTGGGTTCCCAGAGGGATCAAAGATGACTCCATCAGGAGAACTTCCTAGCCATGGAGCATCAGGATGCACAATGAACCCACAGGGTGAATAGTTGACATTTTTCAGCATGCAATACTCTTTAACAGCACGTGGCTCCATATCAATTCCTCTCCTCATATCCCTGGTCTGCCCAGTTCCCCGGAGAATTCTCTCAGCCAGATTTTCTGCAGATGTATGTCCACGAACATGGCATACCTCATAGAAACGTGCAGATGTCACACGCATTCTTCTCAAGCGATGCCACTGCTGGCACAAACTCTGCATTTGTGTTCCAGCTTCTATCCTGTGGGCCATGTTGAATGACACATCCAGAGACTTCAGGTGCAGACTTTCTTGCTCTGACAGAACATAGGCACAGGATGGCGGTTGAACCCTGTGGCTGTGGATGGGAAGGGAGGGATAAGCAGGAGCAGATGGGATGTTGAAGACTTCCCTTATTGCTGGAGGTTTTTGCTGAAATTACAGTAAGCTCCCTGCCTGGACAGCTCCAAATGCAGACTGGACTAATGGGACATCAGCGGACATGCCCATTGTTGTCACCAAGGGTGCAAGTGAAGGAGGGAAATCTTTGTACACCTCTGAAACTCTCAACATGGCATCCCCATCCACCGCCTTGTAGAGAGAACTTCTGAAAAATATTAACAGTAAGACAAAAAAGTATTAAAGTAAAAAATCACTACACCAAAAGTCTGCCACAACATACAATGGCTTACATGCAAAAACCACCCTGATATCTCACCTGACACAGTCTGCAGTTGAATTTTTGGGTTTTTGAAACTCCATTTCTCCAACTGGGCCTGGCCTCACACCCTGACAGCAGAGACACATTCAAGCTATGAATATGTGTCTACTGTGTGTATCTCATCTGTATTTGTAGGGGGTGGGGTAGTCTTTGTGTGTGTGTGTGTGTGTGTGTGTGACTGTGTATTTATTTATTTGCTATACTGATGGGACCACCAAGAATCACTTAAGGCAAAAATGTTACATGGATGCAATATTATTTATTTTGTAGGCAGTGTGCAATACATGAGGCAGTGTGCAATACAAGATGAACACTTTAAATGACCTACCAGTGTCCTCGGTTTGTGCCAGATCTGCTCTGTGTCTGTGCAGCTGTGCACGGGGGGAACAGCAGGAATGCTTAGCTGTGAATAGTGGGCAGTCTGATACAGGAGTGCAACCAAATGATTGCATAAGGCACAGCCCGCCACACAGGAACAATGGCTGCTCACCAAAACAACTGGTTTTGAGTGTTTTAACACCATCTATACAGAAATAGAAGCTTACATGAGATGTTGATTGACAGCAAAAGCATTAGGCTAACAAGAAATACATTACTGTAGGCTGTTCTATGAAGTTCACACAAAAATATGAAAATGTATTACACATGATACAGGGCATTTGTTTAGCGTTAGATAACCCTAACCCTTACCCTAACCCAACCCTAACCCAACAAGGAGCATCCAGGGATGATTACAGGGGAGTGATGGAAGTGGTGGTTATGGGGGCAGTGTGCTGTATGCATGTTGAGATAAGGCAACAAGCTGTGTATGTAGGGAGGGGTAAAGGGGCTTAATTTAAGATAGCAGATATGATATGTGTGCTTTAATTTAGCTGACAGGTAACTCTATCAGTTTGTCAAACCTAACCATTGCCCTAACAATGACCCTACTCTTAAGTCGTGTGGCTTTTCACTTTTCCTCATTGATCTATGACAGACTGCCCTCACGCTGATCTCTCCTGTCACCTTGTCTCTCAATGACACTGTGAGGAAGGAAGAAGACGAACACACAATACTATAACGTTAACGTTACATTTTGCACAATACCTTGACAGTATCTAAAACAAACTCAAACTTAATATTAGCTGACAAGTCTGTCAGTCATAGTCGATCAAAACAACGAACGTTACCGAACGTTAACTTTAGCCGTCTAATCGTTCAACGCTAGCTAGAAGCTATTACAATGTAGCCTAATGTAACATTTCAGCCTAATGTAACATTTGAACATAATGACTTACCCTCGTAATTATCGATGTAGCTGGCGATATACATCTTAAATCCCTTTTCCCGTTTACTGGAGGGAGTGGTGCAAGACTTCTTCACTAGTCTGTCCACATCGTTACTATTCAGACGAGGTAGGTCTTGAAGACACCGAGTATAGAAGAGAGCCATGTTTGTTGTATTGTGTCTGTCGTTTGTCGCCAAGTGCCGTCCACCTCACCGGAAGTTGGTTTGCCGGTAAAGCCAAACCCGGAATTGTGACGTGCATTGAACCTATACTTCATTCAATGCCTCTTCCGTGGTCATTACAATATTATGAGTAGACTGCGTCGGGTTCTCCGAGGCTCTCCCCCTTGGCCTGCCATAACAGGTTCGAATATTAAGGGCTGCCTAATATTCGTTTGAATTTTGATTTAGTTTTTGATATTCGAATAAGGAAGGTGTGTGTGTGTGTGTGTGTGTGTGTGTGTGTGTGTGTGTGTGTGTGTGTGTGTGTGTGTGTGTGTGAGATCACTGTCAGCCGTGTTTACATGGACACATCTGATCCGCATAGATGTGGAAGAACAGCTCAATCGGAATAGAAAAGGATCATATATTCGCCTCAATCGGAATACAATTATCTGTTCGTAATATAATCTATTCGGCTACAGAAGAGGTGGTGTAGTCCGCTAAAATCAACATGCATACACTTATTCCGATTAGTTTGGGGTTTAACTTAGGAAAGCTGCAGTAGTTTGCATTTGGTCCACTCCGCACTCCAAACTTGACCGCTGTCAAGGACGGTGGATTTATTGCCTGATTCATGTCTTTGTTATCACTCCGTAGTAGTTACAGTAGTCCGGTAACATATCAACCCCAGCGTGTCCGGTTGCTAAGCGACGGGACATGGGTGACTATGGGTGACACGGGGGGTTTCATGTGTTCGCGTATCGTCGTGTCCGCGCGCTTCCGAGATAACTTTGCAAGAGTACTACTACTGCTAGTACTACGGCTACAGTTGATTTGTATAAGTGACTCAATAAATTCCCTTTTCTATCAAATAATTTAACGTCAGCACAGTTCCCCCCAACTCTGAGAGTAAACAGCGACATGCATACAAACTAGTGAGCAGAGAGAAAGACAGAGAGAACGAGGGAGAGAGGGAGGCAGGGAGAGAGAAAGAGAAAAATAAATAGTGGGAGTGAGAGAGAGAGTGGGAGCAAGGGAAGGAGAGAGGGGGGTGTATAGAAAAAGTGAGAGAGTGGCAGATGAAGAATCAGAGAGAATGTGGGAGGGAGAAAGAGTGAGAGTGGGAGAGAAAGAGAGAGGGGAATAGATGGAGAGCAATTGCTAGAGAGAGAGAGAGAGAGAGAGAGAGAGAGAGAGAGAGAGAGAGAGAGAGAGAGAGAGAGAGAGAGAGAGAGAGAGAGTGGGAGAAAGAGAGTGGGAGAAAGAGAGAGGGAGAAAGAGAGAGGGGGGATATCGAGAAAGTGAGAGTGGGAGAGGAAGAACCAGAGAGAGAGCGGGAGATAGAAAGAGTGAGAGTGGGAGAGAGAGAGTGGGAGAAAGAGGGTGAGGGGAATAGATGGAGGGCAATCGCTAGAGCGAGAGACAGAGTGGGAGAGATATAAAGAGAAAGAGAGAGAGAGAGAGAGAGAGATATTTATCAGCAGTAATTTATGTCCCAGTACATTTTAGAGCTGTCACACTGACGAGACGTATCAGACGGGAACATTGAAGGGATTGAAAACAGAATTTGAAGTCATCCAACTGATGGAGCCTGGATGGAGAAATGAAAAGAACGCTATCTAGGAAAGAGGGGTTGCAGAGTCAGGAAATTACCAAGACAGTATGTATCAAAGTAGAGCAGTCACACTGAGTATGAAGCGAGAGAATGTTTTTCAGGGGAAAAAATGGCATAAACGCAGCAGTCAGGGAGATAACATTTAAAACATGCATGATGCAGCCTCTCTGCATAAAGTACAAGGATGTACCAATCGTCTGCATAATCTCCGGGATCAGTGTGTGTTTGTGTGTGTGTGTCTGTGTGTGTTTATGCGTGTGATTGTGTGTGTGTATGTATGCGTGTGTCTGTGTATCTATGTGTGTGTGCGTTGACATCCATCTCTATGGAAATGTGTGTTTGTGGGTAAACATAAACAATCATGATTGTGGGTAAATCCATGCCTCTTCATCACTGGATATTAGGCCCACAATGTTTGGGGAACTCTAAGCGGTGAGCCTTTGTATATGTGGACCTCAATTTGAATCTCATATCGATGGGAACAACCAATCATGTTAATTTCGTTGTGGTGGTTTTGGTCTATGGCTCTGTTTTCCTGCTGAATTTCATTATTTTAACATCACATAACGATCAGAAAATCAATGCCCACTCGAGGTGCTAAAAGCACGAAAAATGATTGGACCACTTTAAACTTCATAGCATTTTGTGGAAAAGGAAGTTCCGTTTTGCATTTGTGTCTGAAATAGTTTATTATTCATCTCATTGTTATACGCAGACAGATATGTGCGGTATGATTTACCAAATGTTCAGACTTTAAGTGAAGAGATATTTGAAGGCCAGCTATCTTTTCTACTGGGTTGCAGCATGTTTTGTTTTCTACATTCTGTCACCAAGGCTTTGCTTTCAAATTTAGCTGTTGCTCCTGTTCAATCCAAGCACTGCAAACACCGCACACTGCTCCGAATATCTTTTTTCATAAATATTTTACGTGTCTAGTTTTGGATTACAGTGCAGTTGATTGTCCTAAATCAAATAGTGTATAATAGATACCACATGAATACAATTACATAGATAACTGAATTCAGCGCTTCAACAAGTGCATATAACTCTTCCTGTTATGCATATCTTTTTTCTTTCAGTATTCATTTAAAAATATGAAGCCCTCAGCGGACCCGATTTGTTATTTCAGAAAGATTGAGTTCATCAGCTTTATCAGAACAGTTTCAGCATTAATCAAATCCAATCATCCATAAGCCCCGTTTTCACAAGGTGCTTCGGATAATGTTACAAACAATGTTGATTTAAAGAATTGCAAGACCTCGGAGTCGGAGAGTCATAAAGTAATAGTAGGCACATCACGGCGATGTTTCATAAAAATGTGCATTCGACACTCCCAATGCTTCTTATTGGCTGAAGGTTAGCGACATATGAGCTTAGCATGTGTCTCAACAATGCTTCCATGAGGGATCCTGTCTGGATGAGATTCTATCACTTGTCAATCAAGATTGAATGTCCACTACCTCCGCAGGGGATTTTCTAGACCGATACAATATTAAATATAACCGCAAGTGGTGATTAACGGGGTCCGAGCAAAATTAAAAGTCAAGAACACAAAAATGGAAGATATATAAATATGGCAAATAATTTTGAAGGAAAGATGTTGATGAAGATGTTCCACTTAATGCAATATTGTGCCTCGGCATTCAGGTGAGCTGCAAAGCAATCGCCGAATGTCATGTTCAGAATGCTATAATCAGATTTGAACTCTCAACCTAAGGATCACCTGTAGAAGGTGATCCTATTGAGCCACTGATAAACCTGAACTGCAACCTCATTCACATGGTCAAAATGTCTATTGATAATAATAATAATAATAATAATAATAATAATAATAATAATAAAAATAATGGATTGAATTTATATAGCGCTTTTCTAGACACTCAAAGACGCTTTACAGTGAACGGGGTACCTCACTAACCACCACCAGTGTGTAGCACCCACTTGGGTGATGTACGGCAGCCAATCTGCGCCAGAACGCTCACCACACACCAGCTTGAGGTGGAGAGTGAGGGAATTAATGAGTCAGACATTTACACAGGAGGGTGATTAGGGGGCCAGATTGATTGAGCCTGGATGGGCCAGGACACCGGGGAAACCCCTACTATTTGCGATAAAATAGTACAGATCTGAAAATTTGCACTGTTAATGGTATCCACCTAATGATAGCCGTATGGTAGTTATACAATAACAAAATGGTCATTTAGGCAAAGTGGGTTGAGACTGTGGACGTTTGGCTTTTCTATGAAATTGTGGGAAATGTAAACATTTTTAGAGCAGAAGACCAGGTTGAAAAAGATGCATCTGATTTTAGAGATTAATATGATGAAAGAACTTTGAGTCCAGGTCAATCTAGTAAGGACAAATAAGGCTAGTTCATAATTTTTTCAATTAGCGCCACCTTTGGGTGTAGTACCACAATTTGGGTTTATGGCTAGTGAGGGGTATTGGTATCCACCTAATAATAGTATAATAATAGTAATAAAAATAATAGTAGTTTTTTATACAATAACAAAATGGTCATATAAGAAAAATGGTCTAACTGCTCCAACTTTATTGGCAAATATTTCTCAAATGGAACTAAATGAAAAAAATTCTGTTTGATGACTGAGGCTTGGTCTAATGATTTTGCGATTTTGGTGAATTTTTGATTATTTTTGTAGCCTGTGAGTCTTTTTATCATTTTTGGCTTTAAAACGAAATTGTGGAAAAAGTAAACATTTTTATAGGGTTTTATAGATGCATCTGATTCTAGAGATTAATATTATTATTAGTATTCATGATTCTTTACAATAGTGCCATCTGTTGGTGCAGTACCACAAATTTGGGCTTATGGGTAGTGGGGGTCATTGGTAACCATATCTGAACATTTCAAGAGTTTTTCGACTTACGGTATAGGCTCCAGTATTACTTTTACAGAATTTGAGGGAAAAAGAAAACGGTACAGCAACAATAGGGGACCAAGAAGGTTCGCTGCTCGGACCCCTAATTATGATACTAAATGATAATTGTATGATAATATGTGAAAGGAAAACCGTAGGTGTTTCTAGGAAGGGGTGCTAGAGCAATACTGATGGCCCTGTCAGGGTTCACAAGTCATTGACTTGTGTTCTGATAGGTGTCAGTCCTCTTGGTTTATACTCATATTCAGAAGATATAAGTTAGAGAATTTCATAATGGGACTTTGATTGGCTGAGCAGGGAATCTAAATTTGATGTGTGCTTTGACGACTTCACATTTTCAAATATTTCAAACCCTAAATTATTCATCACCGTTTACAACTCCATACAACTCTCCTTTTTCATCACTGAACATGGAGCGTCGTGGAACTCCTACAAACGATTTTCCGCCTCTGATCAGCATATGAAAAGAAAACATTTACAGACTTCAAGATTTGTCTGACAGCTGGCTCCCGGCCACAGGCCGATCCTGATTAAACACAATAACACAGCCATGAGGTTCTTGTGAAAACTTTCAGTTCATTGTTCCCTAATCACGTGGGTAATTATACCATGTGGCAGGAATTGTGTTCAGCTTACAGGAACATGTAGACATTAGGATTCCTGATAGGTTGTAGCGACGAGGCGTGCGTGTGTGCCTCACACGTGCACATCAGCGATACCAACAAATACCTTTTGCGTTTTCCTTTTTTTGGGTCGTCATTTCGACAACACAGGTATTGAGTTAAACACACAAAAGGAAAATAAAATATATATTTTTATTCCAACCCACCATTTGCAAACCCATTTGTGTCAGCTGACAGTAGACACAAAGGTAAACAACCCATTTAGTTGTTAACGATTCGTTGGCACCATCGCAGGCGTCGTTGTGTTTATCCAACGCAGTGAGCCGAACAGGTAAACAGATCGACAAACGTTCGACTGTAGTGCTAGCCAGCAGCGTCAAGAATGTCAGCACTCTATGGCCCTTGTGTTTACACACAAGTGTTTTTGAATCAAATTGCATATTGAAGGCCGCCGTCTAAACAGGCGGAAAAACTTGTACGAGAGAAGTGTCTCACACCTACCACAGGCTCAAGGATTTTCGCATGAAAGGAGAACAACAACAAATACACAATCAATTATATGTTTTTTAACTGAGAAATTGACAAAGGGCCGACCGAAGAGTAAATTAAACCGAAAGCCCTCAGTCTGAAGAGGTTCCATCTCTCTCGCCCTCTCGCCTCTTGTCTTCAACGAGCTGGGATGCTCGAAATTCCTCCCTCCCCCTAATTTTTGGATGTCATTATGGATGTCCCCATAATGTACCCACTCCAGATGATCTCTAATCACGACTGAACGCCTGGAACGGAATGCTTCTAATGTACGTTATCGGGAAGGGAAAGGTAGGAATTTGGAGCTGCGGTGCTCGAAATTCCCTACTACTTTAATATTTGAACACATTTTAAGAATGTGAAAATTGCTTTTAAAAAAAACGAGAGCATTTCTTCAAAAATGGAGGATAATGATTTTTGCATATTAAACACGCAGTGCATCAACATGAGTTCACATCAAGGACAGCACGTTTCTGAGTGCATGAATTTGAGCCTCCCTCAAGTGCTCTCCGTGGTTCTGAAATGTATTTGTCCATGGTCCTGATCTCCTCTCAGCTCCTGTCCTCTCCTCGCCTCATCTGTCCTCCCTGTCCTCTCCTCTTCCCTCCCGTCCCATCCCCTCCTCTTCTGTCCTCTCCCCTCCTCTCATGTCATTTCCTCTCCTCTCCTTTTCTCTCCTCTCCTTCACACCCTTTCCTCTCCTGTCCTCTCCTTTCCTCTTCTTTCCTTTCCTTTCCTTTCCTCTCATTTCCTCTCCTCTTCAATTCCCTCCTCTCTCCATTTCTCCTCTCCTCATCGCTCTTCATCCCTCCTCTCCTCATCTCTCCTTTTCTCTTCTCTCCTCCCCCCTCCTCTCCTGTCATATCTGTTCTCCTTTCCTCCACTCTCTTCTCATCTCCCCTCTCCTCTCCCCTACCCTCCTCTCTCCATCTCTCCTCTCCAAACACACTTTATAACCAAGATTGAGCACCTGGCCATGACTTTATTGTCAGTTGAGTCCATGCTCTCTTTAAGAGGTGACTTTAAAAGACGGCTGTCGTTCTCATGCTCCTGCTGACCACTTGGGTCCGATACTTCTATCTGGTCTGTTTGGCTGATGTTTAGGTATAATGTTGATCTGTCCTCTCTTTAATGTTCTTATTATTCATTATACTTCTATTTTGTTTCTCTTCTATAGTGTCAGGTAACTTACTTTCAAAATGTAATACATTACATATACCTTATTACTTAAATTTAAATTAATATGTTACGTATTACTCAATACTTTTGCATTACTTTTAGCTACATACAGTTAACAGACAGGTACACACACATAAAGCCTTATTGTCTATGGTTACCCCAAACACTCTCTGTCACATCCTCTGTATTCCAAACGTTGATGGTAGTAAATCATCATGTTTTCTTTTAACACTAGGTCGATTTTCCTTTGGAGAAGCGGGCAGGTGCTGGCAGCTATATGTTTGTGTGCCCCACCAGGGGTTAAGGGGACAGACAGAGCTCCGCCAAGCCTTGAATTATTAATAGAGCTGCAGATAAAAGTCTTGTGTCCAGTAGCAACCAAAAGGACACGCCTCCTAACACATGTGCAAGTGTGCACACACACACAGGCGCACATACACGCTCACACAGACACGTGCACACACACACATGCACACACACACACACACGCACACACACTCAGGTACAGTCCTGCCTTGCACAGGTGCACACACACACACACACACACACACACACACACACACACACACACACACACACACACACACACACACACACACACACACAAAGAAGTCTGTCAGGCCTGAAACGGTTACATTCATGTTGTTCCCAAACATTTATCGCTAGGCAGAGTCAGGGTCACTGGGAAGGGTGGGTGAAAAGACCGGATGAAACTGTCTGTTGCCTGAGCGAACGGTGACGGGATTGGACAGTGACACATATTGGCCAGACTGTCACTGCAACTTTATTGGTTGGTAGTTTGCTGAGACAGCAACGTACCAGAAGTCTAGCACGGGATCCATCAATACCGAGAGAATCACAGTAGAGAGAGATTGTGGGAGACAGTGAAAGAGATAAAAAATACACACAGAGAGAAAGAGAGAGAGAGAGAGAGAGAGAGAGAGAGAGAGAGAGAGAGAATGTATGAGTCAGGAAGAACAGGATGTGAGATATTAAGAATGAATGCCGTGTGACATGCAGGACCTATTCATTCCCTTTAATGAGGGCAGAAGCCAAAGTCGCCCAAGCATGAGAAGAATGCCTGGACTTGTCTAGATCTCATCTGTGCTCTAAAAAGAGGAATAAGTGTTCAATTTATTTAATATGTGTTCTACCTGCCAGATACCTATGTAGATATTTGTCCTTAGTTTCAGACTACTGTAATTTGCAAAAATGAAGTCCCTTCACTTGTTGTTGTTGTTGTGTGTGTGTACTTTATTGTGTGTACTCGCCCGATTCTATCATACTTTGTAATTGTGTGCGTGCGGGCAGGGTGGCCTTGGACATCTCACAGGGTGGCTCATGCGAGAAAGGATAAACACATCACGTCTAGCCGTACTACAGAGGAAAGGATTTAAAGGCACATTGGTTCCCTGGGACATTGCCGGCGTCTGTTAATTTGCATGTTTGTGAGCTTTAAGCCCCACACCCTCTCGGTTACATTTTTCTAAGTGACAGACTATATATTATATATATATATATGCTCAACCATATCACATGTTATTAAAAACATCAGTTAGCGAGGAGCTTCATCACACAGAGAGCTGTCTGTGATGCTAAGCTGACACTGTAAACAAACAGCTGAGACAGTGTTGATTTGAAACCTTAACAGGCACTTTGTCTAAGAACATTGGTGTCCTGACAGGCTGTTTAATCTTGTCTTCCCACCGGCTATGGGAAAGGTTTACTAGTGCTGGCCCGGGTTTGGCTTCTGCTTTAGCCAATAACCTGCTTACAGGACCCTGCCCCCCCAAGCGACACGATTGGTCAACATGCACATGAAGCCAAACAAGGCAAAACACCAGTCAGACATGAGCTCGTCTTGCATTTGTGACACTAATTACACTTTACACTTAATTTATAATTTATATTGTTTGCACCGTCTGTTTTGTTTTCCCTGTTTGCTGTTGTTTCTTCTGTTTGTCTTGTCTTGTCCTTACTTTAGCATTTAGTCTAGCATATAGGCTACCTTAGCGTCTTTTTGTTTGAATTAGTACTTTACTAACTCTATTTTTATTGTAGTGTATTGTATTTTTATCCTGTGTCTGTCCACTGCTAATGGGCTGTTGCAACAAACAAATTTATCCTACAGGGGATTAATAACTGTTTATCTAATCTAACTACCGAATTGTAAATAGCAACGTACGCGTGTGAGCGTGCTAGCGTTAGCATGCTAGCGTTAGCAGCTACTCACCGATATCCCAGGACGTGGAGCCGTCGATCTCTCTGCGGCCGATGAAGTACCAGACGCAGGCCATCCAGTGGGCCAGCAGGGCGAACATGGACATGAGCAGGGTGAGCACCACAGCGCTGTACTGGGAGTAGCGCTCCAGCTTCTGCAGCAGCCTCAGCAGCCGCAGCAGCCTCACCGTCTTCAGCAGGTGAACGCCAAAGTACTGTCGATGGTGGTGATGGGGGGAGAGGGGGTGTTAGGGTGCGACAGCTTGACACACAACCCAATACCTCGTTAATAACTTGTTGAAAACCGTTTTGGATCGGAACACTGATAACATTTTTTTCCTTTAAGATTATAGTCTTTAATTTAATAGCAGGGTGTCTATAGCGACAGGCCGCATAATTATGCCGCATAATTACCCCTGCATTTTTATTTTACTTTTACTTTGTTAAATCTTATCTCACGCACTGCACTTATTTCATTACAGCAATGCAAAGTTTGGGGTGTGTTAGAAAGGTCTGAGAAAAGCCTTGATTTCAGTAGTCGTGTATCCAAGAAAAAGAGGTTAGTAAAAAGTGTGCGATGTTTACTGTGGTTCTTAATGGTGTGCATCAAAATGTTATTGCCCCTCAAAGGCACAAAGCGCTTCACACCCGTTCTAGAGATATGAAAACCCTCCAGAGGGCATGCGTGTGTACTCTGTGTTGTGAATACATTTGAAGTGCTGCGTGTTTGGCAACACCAATATTAATCAGTGGTGTCTCCCACAACAGCTGGTTTAAGGAGTGCTGGCTCCTTGCCGCCTGTTTGGCTGATGTGCAAACTAACCGATCCAGTTCAATGCCGATGCGATCATGCAGCCATATTTCCCCCCTTTGTGAGCTCGGCTCTCTGCCAGCTGTCTATTAGTGAGGACATTGAATGTGTGCTGTTGAGGATCTCATCAAAGGAAGAAAATATGAAAGGCTTTTCTTCTTATTGCGTTTTTTAACCAATAGAACGCATTAATGTGTCGTGGAGACGATTCGTTTTTGCAGTTATGTTTCCGAACTCAACACACACACACACACACACACACACACACACACACACACACACACACACACACACACACACACACACACACACACACACACACACACACACACACACACACACACACACACTGTCCATCCCCAGGAGAGGCCTAATGGCATGTAGGAGGTGGCTGACTCACCACACTGACGTTGAAGGCGTAGAGAAGGTCAAAGGGCAGGGCAGCGATGAGGTCAACAAAGAGCCAGGTGGTGACGTAGTGGACGCAGATGGAGCGGGCGTCGTACACCACCTGGCCCGACGTGCTGACAAAGGTGGTCCGGAAGTTCAGCAGGATGTCTGTAAGAGTGACCGCACCACACACACATTGATGTTGAAATTCACTCCTGTTGATGACTTGAGCAGAGATAAAGTTATTAACACGTTTCGAGTTTCGTGGTTCATTTGACCGCTTCTAATGAGCATGTGTATTTATTTGAAATTTGCATTTTTTTCATGCCATAAAATGCTTCACAGGCCATTAAATTATGATCAAAATAATACCGGTAGGAAAGAGAGAAAGACCGACAGACAGACGGACGGAGACAGATAGAAGGAAAAGAAGAAACAAAGAAAGAAGGTCAAGAAAGATAAAAAGAAAAAATGTAAGAAAAGCTGAACTGATAACTAAATTGTTGCTTGGTGATGTATGGGCCTTTTCTTAATCCCTTGTCTTTATACTCTTAGTATCCATGGATTCTGTACTTTACGTGAAAAAATACACATTTATGATGGATGTAGCCAAATAATTTATGTCTGCTAGTCATAATAAGCCACGAGAAGAAAGTAATGAAAGGATTGGAATGCCCAAAGATATTTTACACGGAAATTGTAATATCGTTACTCTCACACTGTACATGAACCAATAGGATAGGAGAGGTGGCATTCATCGACATCAGCATTCATCATTAATACAAAATGGATTGATCAATAATTTAAACCATTTCAGGATAAAAACGGAGTGGGAGTTAGGGATGGCTACTCATTGTTGTGGACAATCGGGGTGTGTTTCTGAACAGATGGGACCAGTCAGCTAAATGGGCTATCGACTGACAAGATTCAGCTGTTTAACTGCCCTGAGGATTAGCATGAGACAGGGGTGGAGTTTGTCATGTAATTCGATTGCCAGGCTTATTGACATCTTCAGTGCAAGGTCGTTAAGGGTTCCCGTCCACTGTGCAGCCCTTGCAGAACCACCCTACAGACACCCAGACTACCAAATGTTTTCTGGGAAATAAGTGAACAGTGATAAGTAATGTTTTATTGAGGATGGCTCATGTCCCTTGCTCCATGTGTTTGCGCTATTACAGATAATATTATGCAACAGCCACCTTTACGACGTGTCTGAGTCTAATGTGGGTTTGTGATGTGTTTACTGCCTTGCCGTTGGCATTAGTGGTGGCTAATTAGGCAAGTGAGACATCTTTGCATTGTTTCAAATTATTTTTCATTTGTTGCATGGTCCTGCCTCGCAGCACCTGATAGCACCTGAGAACGCACAAGTTTAACATCGTCTTTCTTACGAATTCACCTTAACAGGTTGTTTATCAGGGCCTTGGCTGAGTGACAAGGTATGGAATCATTCAAATACAATTGAGAGTGGATCAATGGAATCCAGCCCTTTTTAGATGAAAACAATTGGATCGGCCAAAGCAGACATTTCCTAAGCCCACAGAATAGACCAACGGAGCATAAGATGAATACAACCGCATGCCAGGTATTGTTTGCTTCTCTCTCAGTTCCCCGGCCCAACCGTTGTGGATCTAGATCACAGACCAATATTACACAGTTGGGGTGTGATGACGAAACCATTCAAGAGGAGTGTAAAAATTCTATATAGGCCTTTGCTATTTGAATGCATCAAATATATATTTGTTCAATATTACATTTGAACACATTGAAAAGAGTACTAAATGCATGAAGAAATTAATATTTTGAAAGATGTTATAGCCCCCCCCCTCCCCCCACACACTCACACACCATCTAAAAAGGGAAGCCCCGCTCACATAAAAATGAAACTCTGCTTTCAAGTCAAGTCTCCAAAATACAACAATATCTCTCCAAAAAGAATAGGTATAGGGAAGCATTATGTGTGTGTGTGTGTGTGTGTGTGTGTGTGTGTGTGTGTGTGTGTGTGGGTTGTGCTCTCGTACCGAGCATGAAGAGGATCTCCACCAGGATGTCGCTGACACTGGGGGGGCTCCGCGAGCCGCCCCCGCTGCCCTCGTCCCGCCCCCCCACCACGGTGAAGCACACGTTATAGGGCACGGTCACCGCCACGTAGAAGGTGGCCAGCAGGATCAGCCAATCCCAGCCGGCTTTGAAGGCGCCGTAGTGGAGCAGGATGAAGCGGGACTTCTGGATGGCGGCGACCTTGTACTCTGGGATGGGCGGCTTGTCGCCAAACATGTTCTGGATCCGGACAAAAGGGAATCGGAATTTCACCCACAACACGCGATGTGTGAAGTGTGTATTCTCTACCTCTCTCTCTCTCTCTCGCCTGCTCTCTCTCTCTTCTTTGGTTTCACCTTGTGTCTTCACTCCCTCTCCACTCACTCTTCTCTCCCTTCCTGTCTTTCTCTCACACACTCTCACACAGACCTGCGTTCCCTCACTGGATTTCTTAATTTGTTGTTAAGTGCTTTTTGCTGACAGGGGACAATGACAATACAACCACACACACACACACACACACTTTGCTTTTGATGCCCTACATCCTTGAAACAACATGTTGCAGTACTTGAGTCAAACATGCACAGACTAGACAATACGTACACATGCACACACACACACACACACACACACACACACACACACACACACACACACACACACACACACACACACGATGAGCATCCATTATTCATAAATAGTCTGAAGTCTTATTTGTGAGATGAGTGTTAGAGTGAATGCTGCTGCTGACCTTAATATCAGAGACTTCTACTGCAACACGATAATATCGATCATTCTATCCAAGCTTATCGTGACACTATTGAATTTTTCTCACGGTTGAAGCTGTCCTTGCGACGATGTCTGACATTTGGCCTGTCAGCCTCTTTGTGTGTATTTGTGTGTGCATGTACGCACTGCACTCGAGTTGAGGGGGGATTAGGGGGGATGGCATCCCCCTTTGGAATTAAAATGATCAAAATTCTGAAACAGCCATCCCCCCTTCCCATCCCCTGTTATTGTATCAATTAATGTGGAAATATTACCGCTATTTCATTATAGTGGTTTCCTTTTTCAATTCGGCGCAACGTTACTTTTCCCAGGGACAGATTTGACAGCGACACTACATTCTCGGGCAGTATGCTATTGCGCAAGCACACAGGCACGCTTGCTGCGCACCTGCGTACTTGCGCAATAGTGCCTTCACGAGCTCTCATTCCACACCGTACGAGACAGAGGGTGTGTTCGAAACCGCCTACTTGCTTACTGCTTACTACCTACTAAATATTTGGCTTACTTCTCGAATCCTTAAATAATGATTGAGTAATCCATTTGAGTAATCGACGTTCAGAAGACCTTCCTCAGATGACGTGAATCAAATGACGTGTCAATAACCTACCGGCCGGGCGCCGTTAATAAATATTATAAATAAACATATGAACGTCACATTTAACGTCACAGTACACCTTCAACCTAAGGATTTGCGGTGATATGTTAAAACAATTATTAAACAATTATTAAAAGCACTGCTGCTGCGGCTCCCCGTTTAGCGCCATTGCTTCCACTGTTCTTTTGAATAGACGCAGTGCATTCTGGGGCGGTTGAGTACGTCTAGTAAGATAGCGATGCTTACTCAAAATCTTTCCGGAAGTAGAAGACACTCGGATACTACTCCTTTACCTAAACTCGCTTACTAAGTTCTCGCTTACTCAATTTGAAGTAGGAGTAGTAAGCAAGTACGCGGTTTCGAACACACCCAGACACAGCGTGAAGCTGTCTCTGCATCTCAGACATCGCTTCCGCAGGCAACTCTGTCCACTTTTCTCCCTTTCATTCCAACCCGTAAGCAACGCTAGTCTCCCTTCTCTGCCGAATGAATTTTTGAAAAAAAAAAAAAAGAATCAGTTTTTAAAATCCTTAAAAGTGATGCATGCCTCCGAACCGTGTGAGCGTCCGATCAGCTGCGTTTTCGGGGATAAAATAAGAGCGTTGACAGTAGTCATCGCTCTTATTTTATCCCAAAAAATATATAATAATACATTATTATATACACACCGTTGGTCTCCCACTATATGCGCTGTCATCAGCACAAATGATCTGCCCCTAAAAGTTAAAATCCACCATCCCCCCTGGCCTTTTTTTACAACTCGACCGCTATATCTGTTATGTCCTTGTGGATCATTGTGTGCGTGTATGTGTTTGTGTGCCACTTAGGTCGTGCAGCACCAAAGTGGGTGCGAGACACTGATAGTGGATAAGGTGTCATAACCCTCTCCCTACACACACACACACACACACACACACACACACACACACACACACACACACACACACACACACACACACGCAAACACACACACACCCACACACCCACACGCAAACACACACACACACACACACACACACACATGCAGACACACTCACCATGTAAAGCATTTGGTACCCTGAGAAGTGCTGTATAAATTCAATGAATAATTCTCATGGTGTGCGGGAAGGAGTCACTCACGTTGTTGAGCTTCAGCTTGCTCTTGTCTTGTTTCTGCAGGTGTCCGGACAGGTGGTAGAGCACCGCGCGGCTGCGCCGCCGGTTAGCATTGAACCCCGGGGGCCGTGTCACCTGGTGCACCTTCAGGCCCGTCTCCTCGTCTGGTGTGGTGGGGTCAGACGTAGGGGTGGTGGTATTAGGGTGGGCTAGGTGCGGCGTGGCTGGGGGGCTATCCTGGACCTTAATGTCATTCACGCACAGCAAAGCTCTTTATACGTGGGTTCATTTGGGTTTGGAAGAAGTCTCTGTCACTTGGCTCTGTCATTGTTTTGGTAAAGCTTTTTAAATATGGGCATGAAATTGATGCACAGCTCTCTTTTTTTTAAGGAAAATCATAATGTCTGGATTTAATATGATTTAAAGGAACAGTAGGCAATGATAATTGAGTCAAGCTTAGGAATTACCTCATAACGTTAGCAGCTATCTGTAAAACCAATGTTCTGCAGAAAACTCAGAGTATAGTGCTTATAGAAATCTGTAGAGTGCTTATGGCTGTTCTGTCACAAATAGTTTCCTGTTGGTTGCGACCGGGGCCCAGGATAAGGTGTGGCTGTGTAACCAAAGCATAAAGAGCAACAACAGAAAAGCCTAAATATCTAAACATCCCATAATGATTGGTATGAAATGACTGAACCATAAACACCATCACCCATTCATCGCTCCTCCTGGCAAAGGATTAAGGGAAACCACGGATTATTAACCCGCCCCCACACAGACAAAGAAAAATAATCTTTCTTGTTGTTCTCTTTCCAGTTTACAATTGCCATTAGCGGTGCGGTCCCTGACGGTATGATAGCATTTCCTCCTCGCTGTATACCCACCCTTCTAACTGAATTGGCTTTCATTCTCGCTCAAGAAATTACATTTGTTCAGCACATCCAGGATTGATTTCAAATGGCTGTGTATACGGGAACACAAGACCCCCATATCCCGCAGACCCTCTTGTCCTTTATCTATCTGAATTAAATTGGATGCCAGAAATCAGCGTGGGAACGATGGAGAAATGCTGGAAAATACATAGTTGGCAATATGTTCAACTCTACTCTCTTGCTCTCACTCTCTCTCTCTCCTTAATCCCCCTCTATCTCTCTTCTTTGGTGTCTACTCTACGTCGGCATTTCTGCATTAACTCACTCTTCCTCACTCACTCCTCCTGTCACCATTTTCTCATTTATGACAGAAAAAAGTAAGAAGTTCTTCCATGAATGCTACTTTTTCTAGGCACAGATATAACTTAATTTGCTGGACCTAGATTGCAAGGTACTACTTGACATTCCTTTCATCGTATGGTAGACGTAATCCAGAGAACCTTCACCATACTGTAACTCAATACATTTACAACATGGCTGGCCCTAGTGAGAATCCAGCCATATCCAAACTTAGGTCCACCACACTGAGCTCTAGTCTGGACTGGGGGGTGTTTGGTTTTTGGTACTGACCTGTTTCACCCCCCAGCTCAGGGTCCTGGTCCTTCTTGTTTTCGGTGATGTCCTTGTGGGACACCAGGAACAGCACCACCTCCCCCTTCTCATTCT
>NC_044067.1:13815985-13820985 GCF_902167405.1 Gadus morhua | reverse complement strand
GCGTCGCTCCTTCAGGTCTCCTGATGACAGCAGTGAAATGAGCCTGCGAAAGGCTGCCAGGGCCCGCGACTGAGCTGATGCTATAACCAGCATTGTTTTGGTTCGACTCAATATGTAAAGTAAATCCGTTTTTTCTCGTGCTACTGTGCACGTCATTACTCAGCACCCCTACCAGTTTTTATTTTCTAGTATGATTTCAACCACAAATCATTCAGTGAACTTTTAAAACGATCCTGGCTTCTCAACGCACTCCAGCATTTTAAACACACTGCGCACTATGCTACACAATATGCAATGCACTATGCTACACCCTGTGCATCGCACAAATGGTGCACACTACATAACACTGCCAACTGAGTTTCAACCCAGAGTCTAATTTCACTGTGCAGCACGCCTTGGGGTGAATATTTAGTGGAATATGAACTGCAACCACAACATTTGGATATCCACTGACGTTCATTTACTCAGGAAATGCTATGAGAATGCCTTCTGCTGTAAAATCGAATCATCAATTTGAACTTTAGATATATTTAAGGCTATTGAACAGAATATAAATGAGCAAGTTGGTCTTTCATGGGGCTTAAAACTTGAACCAAAATGTTAACTTTTTTGGAGACATATATTTTCGCAAACACATTCCATTATTTGGATTATTTATAAATCACTAGTGTTTGGCTGCTCTCACTTCTTGTTTGTCTGTCTGTGTGCCTGTCTCTCCCTCTCCACTTATATGTCTTTCTCTCTCCTGCAATCCCTCACTCTTCCTCTCTTCTGCTCTCCCTCGCTCTGCCACTCTCAAATCTCTCTCTCTCTCTCAAATCTCTCTCTCTCTCTCTCTCTCTCTCTCTCTCTCAAATCTCTCTCTCTCTCTCTCTCTCTCTCTCTCTCTCTCTCTCTCTCTCTCTCTCTCTCTCTCTCTCTCTCTCTCTCTCTCTCTCCCTCTGTCGCTCTTATTTTTATTCAGACATTAACCTTCACTTTAGTGAGACAAGCACAGGTCATTTAAGTGTATTAACAAGAACAACGACAATGTCATAAACTAAATTGTAAAAGTTACACTGTTGATAAACCATTTGTCTGTATTATGAACGTGTCCTGTTAAAGCTGTACAGGACATATGATATGAGAGAATGAGCGGGAGGGACAGAGGAAATGGAGGCAGACCAAGAGGTAAATTGGAGGGTTAACGGGAGGGAGAGAAAATATATATGGCAATCATGCCTGAAGGCACACCCGGGTTGATGAGTAATCCCTCTCACCTCACCTCAAAATCATCAGCACGGCGAATGTGGCTTTGTGTGAGCACACTTGAGCATAAGAGATGATCCAACCTTATAGACAATGGTAGCAGGATTGCAGGAGGTGATTTATTTGATTGGGCCCCACCTCGGTTATCAGATGACCAGGATGTGACCATCATGATCCTGATTGGACAATCCTCCTATGATTGGATTACAAAGCTTCAAAATGGGAGCCTAGCTGTAACACAACTGTAAATGAAAGTACAGGCAAGACAGACTCACACAGACTCACGGATAGAAACACACACACACACACACACACACACACACACACACACACACACACACACACACACACACACACACACACACACACACACACACACACACACACACACATAAACATGGATACAAACACATACCCTACTATCGCACATACACACAGATAATGACATTAAAAATGCATCACCAATATGCATCATCTGTTGTCATCATTAAAATCAAAATTAGCCGTAATGTGTCCAGTTGGAGCTCATAACTGGATATTATCCTTCCCTTGGAAAATCAAGCATGTCACATCAAGTCAGCCTCACCCAAATCAGACTTCCCATCCCCATTTGCTCATGGATGCTGCATCTTTCATTACAATTAACATAACAGCTTTTATTTTTCAATAAAACAATCATATAGAACCACCCCCCCCCCCCCCCCTTGCCCCACTCACAGTGGGCTTAATAACAATTCCAATTTGATCACTGGACAAATGGTAAACAAACACAGCAAGGAACAACAGATCATTTTGGCCGTTTTGCAATCTTCATGTCAATCAGGCACAGCTTGGCCTCTTAGCCGCTGGCCCCTCTGTATTGCATGGCTGAGATGCAGCCATGTTCATTATGATATCCACTGGATATACGAGCAGACGCTGCATGTACTGAGTTGGGATGCCAAGTGAAGATCTGAGTCTTGAGTGGATTTCGAAGATATTATCAACATTAACTGCTTTAACCGATTCAACTGTCAAACCCAAAGAATGTATGTTAGAAACAACAACAAAAAGGGTAAAAGTGGTGTTAAAAAATGACTATCACTGTTAAATTAGGAGAAACTATCACCATGGGCTTGTGTTTGGAGTCAATATGGCCAAAAAGATGTGAAACAGACTTCCCAGGGCCTTTCCCTCTAGACTCCAACCATGTCGAGGCAGACAGTCCAGACCACCATTATATTCTGTGAGTGTCCTTGTTGTTTCTACCCCAAAATCCCTGCAGTGAAATGTTTACTTTAAGATAAAAGGGGCCCAGCGTGAAGTGGGGCATGGAGTCTGTCTGAGCCTGTATGAATTAGAGGGTGGAGCGGAAGGGCTGGTGACGGGGGGAGGCCATGTCCCCAGAGAGGTGGGCTAATGCACACGCCGCTCAGGCACAACTGGAGGGAAAGGGGAGAGGCCTGTCTGTCTCTCTGTTGGTTTGGCGGTCTGCCTGTCTGTCCCTCTGTCTCTGTTGGCCTTGCGGTCTGTCTGTCTGTCTCTCTGTTTTGGCGGTCTGCCTGTCTGTCTCTTTGTCTCTCTATTGGTCTGACGTTCTTTCTCTCTGTCTGTCTGTCTGTCTGTCTGTCTGTCTGTCTGTCTGTCTGTCTGTCTGTCTGTCTGTCTGTCTGTCTGTCTGTCTGTCTGTCTGTCTGTCTGTCTGTCTGTCTGTCTGTCTGTCTGTCGGTCGGTCGGTCGGTCGGTCGGTCGGTCGGTCGGTCGGTCGGTCGGTCGGTCGGTCGGTCGGTCGGTCGGTCGGTCGGTCGGTCGGTCGGTCGGTCGGTCGGTCGGTCGGTCGGTCTGTCTGTCTGTCTGTCTGTCTGTCTGTCTGTCTGTCTGTCTGTCTGTCTGTCTGTCTGTCTGTCTGTCTGTCTGTCTGTCTGTCTGTCTGTCTGTCTGTCTGTCTGTCTGTCTGTCTGTCTGTCTGTCTGTCTGTCTGTCTGTCTGTCTGTCTGTCTGTCTGTCTCTCTGTTGGTCTCTCTGTTGGTCTGGCATCCCATCTGTCTGTCTGTCGATCAGTCGGTCTGTCGGTCTGTTCCTCGGTCTGTCTGTCTTTCATTCTGTCTGTTGGTCTTTCTCCTTATCTTAGCTTAGCTACTGATAACATTTCGTCTTTCTGTTCTTCTCTGTGCAGGTTTGTTGAGCACATCTTTGGTGCAAGAGACCGCTACTGGTCTGACAATAGAGAGCTAAGATGAACTGATCCCCGAGACAAATTTTAATGCCAGTTAGAGGCCAGTCAAGAAGGGGGAAGAGGAGAGAGAGAAAGGGAGAGAGATAGAGAGATGAAAAGAGAGAGGGAAGAAAAACACCCAGCAGCTGCAGGAAGAGCCGACACATAATTCTGATTGTCTTGAATGGTCCAAGAACATTAAATGCCATAATTGGAAATGCAGAGAACACCTGGCATTCTAGCAGATAATCAAACAATGTATGTTCTGTATTTATGTGCACTTACCACCTGGATTTAAAGGAAAACACGGGCTAGGATGAAACAGACCCTGGAGCGGGGAATGTTGAACTTGTTGAACCATGGATTGTGGAAAAAACAGTTCTGAATACACTGATACAAGGTGGTCCATTATATTACAACTAATATAATTTATTCATAACCTTTACCTATCACCAGAATGGTTCAGAAGCACTACTTTCATTTCGATATTATTGCACCATCGCAAACCAAACAATTCAAGAAAAACCAACCACTTGTCCTCTTTTAAAAATGTTACTGCTAACACAGGTACTGCCAAAACTCCCAGAAAGAGAAAAAATTATAAACAATTGTGTCATGTCATATTGGTTGCAAGTGGTCCGATTTGGCATCCTGTCTCAAAGCGACACATTTTATTCCCCTCCTTCAATTGGAGAAGTAAGGGTGACGGTTGGCTTTGGGTTATTCCACAGAAAGCCCTTCAGCTTACCAATCAATCATCTGCTCTAGTGCCTCCAGTGCGGAGCGAGCCGCCCATGATATAGAGCTGTCCGACCCCTCTCTTTTTATCCATATTCACACATCGCAGTGTGGGCGTGCTATCCGAGGAGATGGGCAGAGAGAACAACAGTGTCCCCGAACACCCTTTGTGTGACAGAGCTGAACCACCACCTTAAATCATCCCCCCAATCATCACTGTGACCTGCAGCTTGATTGGATGACTTTAGCGAAAAGCTTCTTAGCATGCGTGTGTTACGTAGAGTATTCAATTTGCAAGATCAAAGTATCTTCACTGTCCGTTTAGAACAACTTGAAGGTTTGCTTCTGCTACTAGGCTAATATCAGCTGTTCTTTTCCCTTTTTTCTTTTAGCCGACATTGAACCGATAAGGTGACGGTATCATTAGAAAAACACCACCAGTTGAGCTAAGCTAAGAGGCTAGATGGTGTGCTGTTTTTGAGGATTTATTAAGGTTAAAGGGGCAGGAGGTCAGAGTTTGGTGTTGTAATGAGAGAGAGAGAGAGAGAGAGAGAGAGAGAGAGAGAGAGAGAGAGAGAGAGAGAGAGAGAGAGAGAGAGAGAGAGAGAGAGAGAGAGAGAGAGAGAGAGAGAGAGAGAGAGAGAGAGAGAGAGAGAGAGAGAGAGAGAGAGAGGGCAGAATAGAGGAACATTTAAAAGCTAAAGCCCGAAAAAACGTCCCCTCCCACTCCCTGTCTCCCTATGCTTCTTCACCTTTGAGAAGTTTTGTATTTCACACACATGTAATGACAGGCAGGATGGATTATCATAGTTCCTTCGGA
>NC_044067.1:13795985-13810985 GCF_902167405.1 Gadus morhua | reverse complement strand
GCTCCCATGGTGCGCGTTAACCTGCAGTACATCGGCCTTATACCGGCACACATCTGCCTCCTAACTCTGTGGAGTCAATGACTTGTCAATGACTATATTATTCATAGGCTAATTATAACGCTAAACACCATTTCTATAATATTTTTGTGTATGCGGTTTCGATTATTTTATTTTGCGGAATAGGTTTCTTCTAGAGGCTGTTTCAGACTACACGATTTCAGCCCGATTTTGCCCCGATTCGTTCGTCGCAGACAAATTTGCAAGTCGTACACGATTTTGAAAAGTCGGCGACGAGACGAGGTCTGGTAATACACACACACACACATGTACATACACACACGTTCACACATTTAGATGCACACACACACACACGCGGGCACACATACACATGCAGGTACAACACAAACATACAGTCACACCGGCACAAACACTCACACTGGGACACGCAATTATACAATTATCAGGCAGGCTCATCATGTGCGGCCTGTTATCTGGTTATGAACATAAACAAGATGTAAGTTGTTTCTGGAAAGAGGCAGTGCCTTCTCAGAACACTGAATAAACCCTTGCATGACGTGTTTGGACTGGCTGGTAACCCTAAAGTGATGATGAAAAATGTATTTTGATGGACATCAAAAAGTCAAATCCACCATGAATGCCGTCTGGCATTCAGCTGCACAGTAGCGGTCATATAAGGGTTCCGTTAAGTTATGGCCATGTGAGTGTCAGTTTGTCACCAGCTTTGCTACGGGGCCAGGTGTGAAAACATACACCAGCCATTGATATCGTCTTGAAGAAATACGATAGACTGGAATTAGGTGAGATAGCAATAGATTTCATGGAACATCATCTTTTGACGCTCAATGCACAGGTTGATAACCCTTAATTACATAATGAGAAAAACATTAAGGATCGCTTGTTGTCCATCACTTTAAACAGGAGGCCCAGGCTGGAACCGTCGGGATCGTGTTGCGGCAACTCGTGCGGGACGATTAGTACGCCTTGGGAACAGCGGGCCGTGACGGATTCATCGGACACGCGGCGGTGACTTCCTGCTGTAATTCTCTGATGAATAACACAATTAGGGCCGACGGTTAGAGGGACGCTAGAGAGCACAGCAGGAGGGCTAATGAAAATGTTGGGAAAGAGAGAGAGAGAGAGCGAGAGAGAGAGCGAGAGAGAGAGAGAGAGAGAGAGAGCGAGAGAGAGAGCGAGAGAGAGAGAGAGAGAGAGAGAGAGAGAGAGAGAGAGAGAGAGAGAGAGCGGGAGCGACATATGATGTACGCCTGCCAGTATGAGAGTGAACGGAACCGGCATGAAATGTGATCAACAAGGGAGACTGAGGCTGCTGTCACAAAGTGTTTTTCTACGGAGAAGCTCTGAGCATGCGGCTCAGGCTGGTGTCCATGTGATGTACCTGGGTCTTTGCTTACCATCAGTGCATCATGGTCTACCAACAAAACATGCACATGATAAAATACAATCAGCTAGGTGAAGGAATTGGGTCCTATGTAGATAAACGTACAGGTGCAGGAACAGAAACCATCTGAATATTCTGTCTTGCAATGAAACAGGACAAGATCAAATACAACCCTGCATATATAAAAGAGGATAAAATGTATGGGCTGAGAGACACACACACACACACACACACATACTGTATTCACGTGCATTGTGGCATCCCGCCACTTAAACCTCGGCCCGGACCAGCCCGAGGGTTGGTCCTGGATGGCCGATACCACCAGCCGGCGACGGAGAGCACCGACCGAACCCCAATCAGCGAGATTGGGGGACACCTGGCCGAAAGCCGAGGAGCCATCTTAAAAGGAATACGAGGACTGACATTTGGGGAGACCGGAAACCACAGAGAGCATTGCTCTGCTCCGCGACCGGCTGGCGACCGGAGAGGGGCCCAGCCCTATCGACCGGGTCCTGATCGACAACACCATCCGGCAGCTACCGCTGGGCGCCCGGAGAGTACTGGCCCACCAACATCCCGACACGGTGGATGACCTGGTGAGGCAGCTGGAGAACTGGCAGGTGGCCCAGCAGCTAAGCGCCAGCACCGGGACCAGCCCGCGACCAGCCGAGACCCGCCGAGACCGACGGGGACCCACAACCGGGGCCCCGGCTCCACCACCCGACTCACCAATCCGGGCTCAGGGGAGCCGCGAGGGGAGGCGGTGTTACGAATGTGGCCAGGCCGGCCACATAGCCCGCTATTGCCCGGGGGACCGGGATGTGTCGATGCTGTCGGCCTACGCAGGCGCGGGTCATGAACACGGACACACTGGCCCTACTGGACACCGGAAGCGTGGTCACCCTACTCCGCCCCGACCTGGCTGGTGGAAAGGAGGGGGGGCCCATGGAGGTGGCCTGCGTGCACGGGGACACACGGATCTACAAGACCTGCCATGTGGTCGTCCGGACGCCGCATGGGGTGTTCACGGCGCGGGCGGGGATCGTACCACACCTCCCGGTGCCGCTCCTGATTGGCAGGGATTGCCCGATATTCCACCGGCTGTGGGACCAGGAACGGGAGCGAGGAAGGAGGAAGAGCTCGGGTCCGCGAGCGGCTAGAGGCCCACGGAGGCCCTAGAGACCGCGAGTATACTGTATTGTCCAATTGTCTGTAATAAATGCCGAATGAGGCTTTAACCCTCGCTGAAACTTGTGATTTGTACGTGGAAACCGGCGACAACGAGGACTGTTACCACAGCATATATACACACACACACACTCGCACTCACACTCACACACATATACATACATACAAGTGCATCCACCCATGTGCACACAAGGGTAGAGAGAGAGAGAGAGAGAGAGAGAGAGAGAGAGAGAGAGAGAGAGAGAGAGAGAGAGAGAGAGAGAGAGACAGAGAAAAAGTGTAAGAAGCAACACATGAGAAAGTAAAATTGGCACCTGCTCTAGCTTTGGCGTGAGCGGGAGAGCGAAAGAGGAAGGTGCGAAACACACCTGCTGCTTCCTTTTCTGCTGGCCCACTGAGAGAGATGTGTGTGCACAAAAACGCACACACACACACACACACGTGGGCAGTGGGCACACACAGATGTACATACGCCTATACCCCCCCCCCCCCACACACACACACACCACGAACATGCACGCACTGCAGACACACATCATCTACTCATGGGGCAGTGGAGGCAAGTTATTTAGTGCTAGCTTTAGGGGGCGGGGGGATCTTATGGTGTATTTATAAGCTGAGAACGAGACAAGATTGTCTCCCACCCCCAACCCACCCTGCCTAAATGTGCTATCGAGCTGTGCTTACACCTCTGAGAGTGTCTCGTTTCACCAACATCACAAATAGACGCGGTGCATTGAATAGACCCCAAGTAGCTTACTTAACGGGAATCACAATCTAATTAGTCCGAAATCTTGAGAAGGAAATTGGGACAGATGGTTTGATGGCTCAGCCTCTCCTCTCGACTATGTCTCTGTTCTCTGTTCTGAGGACAGTTCCCTGAAGCCACGATGCTTTGCAAGATGGATGAAGGCTTGTCCTGAATTGCCTCCAGCTTCAATGTGCCAACGCTGCACCTGCTCATTCATCTTTAATTGATCAAAGGTCACCAATATCATTAACCCTTCACCCGATCGAACTGCAAGGTCTCACCTCTGTCCTTTCTGACCCCATATAACAGTGTAAGGATTTGTCTATTGTATCCCGTCAACAAGCGTCACTCACTGAGTCTTAAGACCATCTGACACGCAATCAGAAAAGCTCTGCTATTATTGTGAACGCCAGCCCACACACGATTAGCATCCTGGCACAATTCACCTAGCTGAAGTTTAGGTTGCTGTTCTATTGTTGAGGCGTTGCTGTGCCTGAGTTGAGCTTTTCACACAAAACATGTAAGTCAGCTAGGGCAACACAATGCCAAATTTATGACTTTTGACATATGTGTCAATTTGTGTGCATGCGTGTGTGTGTTTTGTCAAATCTCTAGGCTATAGTGCTGTGTTGTTTTGCTAGCTTCAGAGAGCAGGGCAAGCAATATCTGCCAGGCTTGCAAAGTAGATCAACCTAAAATCCACATGAAATGAAACCGAATATTAATATAACTCCACCCTCAGCTGTTGTTTAAGCATACAGATGGGCTGAAGTCCTGATAGTATGCTTAAAATAGCCCTGTCTGCCTGGCCATTCTTAAATATGACAGAGGAGAGGATTCTGGTCATGAGAGGAAGGAAGCCATGATGATAATGAAGGGAGAAAGAAGGAAAGAAATAAAGAAAGACAGAAAGGAAGGAAACAAGGTAGAAAGAAGGTAAGGAAGGAAGAAAGGTGGAAAGGAAGGAAGGACGGCAGGTATGACTTCTGGAGGAAAGGAGAGAAGGGAGGTATGAGGAAATGAAGGAAGGAAGGAAATAATAAATGAAGGAAGAGACAAAGAAAGGTAGGAAGGAAGGAAGGAATGAAAGAAGAAAAAAATGGAAAGTTACTGTCTAAGGTAAAAGAGAAAACAGTAACCTAGCTGTTGTCCCTCCTCAACCTTTTCTTCCCCTATTGGAGTTTCCAATTATTTCCTGTCCTTTTTTTGTATTTTATTTTGCTATACGTCCCTTAGCCTCCCTGTGGCTAGTGTTCCGTCCTCTATTATTTCAGCTCATCTCGTCTGGGGAGACGGCAAACCCAAGCTAACTACAGAAGATGGCGATGGTTATGAAAAAGTAAAATCCAGTTCCAACACACAGTCTCTCTCTCTCTCTCTCTCTCTCTCTCTCTCTCTCTCTCTCTCTCTCTCTCTCTCTCTCTCTCTCTCTCTCTCTCTCTCTCTCTCTCTCTCTCTCTTTCTCTCTCTCGCCCTCTCTCTCTCTCTCTCTGTCTCTCTCTCTCTCTCTCTCTCTCTCTCTCTCTCTCTCTCTCTCTCTCTCTCTCTCTCTCTCTCTCTCCCTCTCCCTCTCTCTCTCTCTCTACAGTCTCACACTGAAAGAGAACCAAAGAAGAAATACAAAAATATCTCTTTAGCGTTGGACGTGAATTCATGCGTCCTTCCATCTCATTTTTGCGCACCGTAACATGTGTAGTGGTTAATCACAGAGCCAGGGGTGTAGGCGGACCGCAGAAGGTCGGCCCCGGTTTTAAACAGATGCTAATGGTAGTCTGAGCATGTCCTTCAGCCTCCTTCAACGTCTCCCAAGGCGGACCCCTGCCACCTTGAGATGAACCTCACGACTGGCATGAGTGACTGTGTGTCGCGGCTCAGAACCGACGCAAGGTGAGCATGGAAAACACACGCACACACACACACACACACACACACAGACAAAAGTGTGCGCACACACCCAAGTTTGAATGCACCCACATACATACACACACACACACCCACAAACATACACATACGCATTCACCCGCATACACTTGCTTGCATTCATGCACACACACACATGCACATACTCTTACACAAACACACACACACATTTTCCATGAATTCTGTACACAATCTGGATTCCCGTCAATTCCAAGAGAGCAACAACAAGGGTCTAAGTTTAAGTGCTTTACATTTGCACCACAAACAAAAACAAGGCACACGCACAAGTAGTTGCTTCCTCCCGGTTGGAAGTAAGTATTAAAGGAACTGGCTTACTGTGGTCAAGGATCATAGTCTTGTCAAATACACACAAACAGGACATACACACACACAACACTTTTGCACTCAGATAAGAGTGTCCGGTGGCATGCCAACAGGATGGAAGCAGCAATGAGGGCAGGGGTCAATTTAAATGGGTGTCCTCTCTGCTCTCACACAGCAACATGGGATAGCCACCTGCAGGAGTCAGCCACACATCCTGTACGGGGCAGGGGGACACAGTACATGTAAATACAGAGGAAAGGGAAGGAGAGGAGAGGGAGAAGAGAGGAGAGGAGCATAGAAGAGAGGAGAGGGAGAAGAGAGGAGAGGAGAGGGAGAAGAGAGGAGAGGAGAGGAGAGGAGAGGAGAGGAGAGGAGAGGAGAGGAGAGGAGAGGAGAGGAGAGGAGATGAGCGGAGAGGAGAGGAGAGGAGAGGAAAGGAGAGGAGAGGAGAGGAGAGGAGAGGAGAGGAGAGGAGAGGAGAGGTGAGGAGAGGAGAGGAGAGGAAAAAGAGAGAGACGAGAAGGGAGCTGAGGAGAGGAGAGGAACATAGAAGAGACAAGAGGTGAGAAGAGGGGGAGAAAGGAGAGGAGTGGGGGTGAGAGGAGAACATACAAACAATGGAGAATAGTAAATGAGAGTAGGCATATAATCTGAAGGTGCAGAAAAGTGCAGAGAAAATGAATGCATAGAATGGACAATGAGATGGAATGATAGGTGAGGGGAAGGGTAACCAATCTTCTCGAATGTTATCAACTGGATACAGCACATGGAATTACCTTTTTCCAATGGAAATGACCGAGTGTGTATTTTGCTCAAACCCCAGCATCATAAATTATCCAATGAGTTTTTGCTTGTTTTCGTACTTCACGTTGATTTGGCCTTCAGAATACATTGAGGAAGGTGCAGGCGTTGTTCATGGCCACAGCATGCAACCTGAGATTGAAGGCATGGCAGACACACCGTGACAAATTACACTGCCCAGAGTCAGAGGTCAAACGCTGATAGTCAGCGTATCGTTGTCTGTAGGATCGAGACCAAGTGTTGAGAAAACAAAGAGAATCAACAAGGGATAGATTTACTGTGACTCTAGCTTAGGCCTATAGGCGGCTAAACACTGGAATCTGATCATTATTGAGTTTAGTTTGAGGACTAGTTTTAGCTTTACTAACGGTCAGTAGGAACATAACTAACATTACCCGTCTACCCAAACAAACTTGGCGCACAATTGTAACTTGTAATTAAATGGAGGTTGAAAGGGGGACTGGAGGAAAATAAGATAGGTGGTAGTGGGATACAGAAGGGAGTTAGAGAGAGAGAGAGAGAGAGAGAGAGAGAGAGAGAGAGAGAGAGAGAGAGAGAGAGAGAGAGAGAGAGAGAGAGAGAGGAAGAGAGGAAGAGAGGAAGAGAGAGAGAGAGAGAGAGAGAGAGAGACAGAGAGAGAGACAGAGAGAGACAGAGAGAAAGAGAGAAGAGAGGAAACGACAACAATTTGCAATTTGTGTGTGTGTGTGTGTGTGTGTGTGTGTGTGTGTGTGTGTGTGTGTGTGTGTGTGTGTGTGTGTGTGTGTGTGTGTGTGTGAATGTGTGTGTGTGTGTGTGTGTGTGTGTATTGGGGGGAGGTTACATATCAACAAACTGATCAAGAACACAGACACACACATGCACACCACACACGCACACGATGGCACACACTCACAGATACATAATCTCTCCCCCTCTTGCTGGCTCCGTTTGTGTCCATGCCAGTGTGTATTCTGGCTCGTTGCTTCAGCATGCTCCCCAGGGGATGAGGCTGTACTGAACAGGTGGTTGGCTGCACTGCACTCGCTGGGTAATTCAGACATAGCGAGTCTCTTATATCCCATAGAAAGACAAGAGGAACGGCAATGCAAAGGCATGCACGCATACAAACACACACTGACAAGATCATGAAACACACACAGAAACACACACTCTAGTGTGATGAGTGGATTATTCCTACCAGGGGACCTCTGTATGTATCAAAGGGAGAAATTGAGAACGAGGAGAATATCTCAGAATGCTTATCCATTTCTAAACCTTATAATTTGCATAATACACTTATACACTATGACTCACAAACCTGCAAGGCAATCGTCTGGATGTGCATCATCCTGCATTTTTCCTGATTGCTTCAACCATCATAAAACAACGAACAATTAGCAATGAGAGGTTGTCTCTCATTGGTCTCAAGTCTCTCATCAGGTCAGAACATGCCCCACCCATCATCCAGGGCCAAAGGCCCAACCTTGTGATGGAGCACCATGCCGGGGTCCTTATGGAGATAATTTGCTCATCACCTCAGGGGTCCCTGCGTGGTGGCGGGTTGGGCCAGAGAGTTCCAACGAAGAGCCTGGCACTATGAGGAGTGGTTTGATCTTTGGTTCAAGTCTTTCGGCGACATTTATAGAGGCTCCTCCCGGTGGGGTAGTGGGATCAAATGAACCGATTGAATAGCCCCCCCCATCCCCCTCCGCTGTGAAGGCTAGCTTCCTCCGCTCGGGCTGCGAGTTCGCTGGCATCCCCTCTGAGTCACGTTTCTATTCATTGTTTTGGCAGCGGGAGAGGTAAGGTTTCTAGAAATGTGTAAGAACACAGTTCCAGTGTTTTTGTTGTTGTTGTTGTTGTTGTTGTTGTTATTGTTGTCAGGACTCCCTGTAAAAATTGTAGTCACTTGCTAAATATTCTAAACCCTAAGCATTCTAAACAACTAAGCATTGTCCTTCTCAAATATTCCCCCTTGTAAACGTTTTTGTAATGTGGACTTGATCATTTAAAATGCTATATTTACTTCTTCTCTTTTTTTTCTTCTACAGAATGTGTGTGTATGTGTGTGTGAGAGAGGAAATATCACAAATTAGCTGCTTGATTTGGTGACATGCCGCGTGCATTCTTATTGCATAATGAGTCCACCGAAGTGCTGATAGGCAGTGAGAACGGCTTGACCGACCAACTGGCACATCTGGTGCGTCTGATGTGTTCAGATAGTTGCCATGGCAACCTTCCGGGGCAAGACCGCCCTGCTGCACGTTTTGCATAATGCAACATTCAAGGCATTTTTCCACGCTTTACGTTCAGGTCAGGTATGATTTAACTGATTACCGGCCCACACTGATTAAAGGAAATCCATAATTTCACACAACGACGCACACAACAACAACAACAACGCTGAAACAAGCCAACAGCTGAGGCGAACCAGTGAGGGAACCGGTCTCTACTGGACCGTCCTACAGTCTTACAACTTACTACTACAACCTCGGCGTAATTGGCGGAACACTTGCCGAGCCGTGGCTACAGCGAACACTGCGCTGCGGCGCGTGTTGATGAATATTGATGAGTGTTCCCTGTGCGTACGTGCGGAGCCGGCGGTGGGGTAACACAAATCAATAAGGGAAGTGGTCCTCCGACATGCCTTCCCGTCCCCGGGGAACAAAGGGTTGGCTTGCCCTGTGGGAGGGCATTGGAGACTGGGTGGGCTCCAAACACTCTGTGTCTCTACCCCTTCATCCAATTGCCCTACTCCTTACGCCTATCCGTCTTACCTGTCAGTCCATTGATAGACAAGCTTTATACTCTCTACTTCCCTCCACCGGGCCATGCTACAATCCGTTCATCCTTCTCCTAAAAGGAAACCAGGGCTCTATCTATCTGGTGGTAACGTTCAGGGCTCTGTTGACGTGCACACACTGAGGAGCTCCAACACTCCACTGGCTTTATGAGGAACTAATGCCCCTCAGCAGAATGGACCCCTCATTTCTTTCCTGCTATGCTCCTACGGTTTGTCCCGGTTCTTTGATCGGACCAATTTGATGGAGCAGCGTATCAACTCTTCTACCCAGAATATGCTTCCATTATGTCTGTCCATTATGGCGCCCATGGAAACCATCCCTGGATGGAGGGGTTCCACTTACAGCTCTTCTTCTCAAGGGTTCTTCCTTGATAATGTAGGGTTTTTTTCCCCCTTCTCTAAAGGTAGTTAGGGTTTAGGGAATATTAAAAAAGGAAACGAATGAAACGATTGGATAGTCCAGGTGCACCATTTTGGCTGTCGGTTTATCACTCGCCCCAGGTCTTCGTCTTCCTCCTCAGTTCACAACCCCCATTTGCTCCTCCACCCATTGCTTTCCACCAAACTCACAATCTAAATTCTGTACCCCTGCTCTGAGGCTTCCGACCGGCCGGTCTGTCCGTCTCCACAGCCTCATTTTCATTTGGTTCCCGGCCCACACGTATCGCCTCTCTGATCTCGGGCCCCAGTCGGCTCCCCTTTTATCCGGCTATTATACTGAGCCTCTCCCACCCCTCTTATCTACCTCCCACCTCCGCGCTGATCCGTCCATCAACTTCCTGCCACACATACTTTCACTCCTCGGGACAGATAACCTGTCAGTCAGTCTGTCTGCCTCAGTGGGAATCTGTAAATGTGGAAGCCACCTTGTGTCTTCCTGATCAGCCAACCCTGAGAGGGCTTCAACGCCCTTTTAATGCTACGTTTTGGATTTCGCTTTATTCGCAAAACCGCAGCTAGAAGGTTAAGTTATGTTATCAACTACGTAAAATACCAAAAAGATAGGTAACTGTGCGAGAGATCCCTCTGACGCATAAGGCTTCACATCAATGCTTCAGTAAACCTTGTGTTTAGCTTTTTTCCTTATTAGAAGACACAAAAAAGAACAAGTAGAAGGCCTAATAAGGTTATTCTGCAGAGTTGGCCTCGACCATGAAAGATTCAGGTAGGGACAGCTACGCACAACGAACGCTGTTGTTTGATGTAGTTGAATAAGGCAGACGGGCCAGCCCTAGAGTGAGCATCAGCATGTTTTGCTTTTCGTCCATTAGGGTCTGTTCCATGATTTCCCATATGCCTTGCATACACATGCAAATACCCACAAATGCACATTCACACCAAAGACTGGGGTGCATGTGCATTTGTGGATATTTGCATTTGTGTACATTTTGTGTATACAAAATAATAAACACACAAACGTAGTGTGTTTGTTCGTGTATATGTGTGTGTGTGTGTGTGTGTGTGTGTGTGTGTGTGTGTGTGTGTGTGTGTGTGTGTGTGTGTGTGTGTGTGTGTGTGTGTGTGTGTGTGTGTGTGTGTGTGTGTGTGTGTGTGTGTGTGTGTGTGTGTGTGGATGGGGGGGAGGGGAGATTGAAGAATTGAAGAAAACCCAGGAGGGTCCCACTGACTTAACTGAAATAAACAGTATGTGGGGAGTGAGTACGGCAATTGGATGAAGGGGTAGAGACACAGAATGTTTGGAGCCATAAGTACAGAGAACAAAGTGGGAGAGGGAGAGAGGGAGAGAGGAAGAGTGGGAGAGAGATCATAATTACCGAAGAACTAAAACGTTTAAGCTTTTGTCCATTCGGTTAGAATCACTTAATGCAGATTCCATGTGATAAATGGAGCCATCTTGCACACAGCTACGTATGCCACTTATGTCACAATCCACGTTGTTATTTTTAGACACCAGGATGTGGTGATGGGAAGTGGGTCCTAACGAGGACATCACTTGATTTTGTCGTTCAAAAGCTGCTCTATGAACGTGAACCTCCCCAGGGAACACGCACCGTTCATGTGACTGAAGACCGCCTCTCAGTTATGCGTTATGTGCTGATGTCTTTTGGGAAGATTTGTCTCAAAGAAGATTGGAGACAAATGAACATATATCATCTTCACCTGTCGGTAAGATGTAGTATTTAAATGAAACGCGGTATGTTTACGCCCACTGACATGAAAAAACGGTTCAATCTAAATTCCTGGATTCGTGAATCAACAGTGCAGCCCATGGGGAACATCGTGGCAGAAGGCCAAAGCCAAAACAGACTCTTTCCAGCCTCGAGCCAGCGTTATACCGTGAACACAAGCAGTCGGACACCAACCCAACTGGCTGTTACATGGCTGTTGGATTCAGGGCTTTGAGCATGAGTCTGCACACTTGGTGCAGCCCTTGATGTGCTCATTGACGAAGAGCCGTGCGACGACAGAGAGGGGGAGGCACAACTGAGGACACAGAGGGGAGAATTAACACCACCAACATGAAGAATACATTGAGATGTCAGCAAACGACAGACCCTGAACCGCGGTTCAACGTTGTCGACATGAACAAATTGGGGTTTGTTTGTTTTATTTGGATGAGTATGTGATGTTGCACCATTAACCTGTAATTAAATGAAATGCTTAACCTTGGTTGTCTAACAATGAAGGAGACGATAAGCAATATCCCACCGGGGAAACATGCCGTGCACTGATCTCTACCAGGACTGCAGGGAGCCGGCAGGTGCAACACTGGGGCTGGCAGGTCAGGCAGCATCGGATACTGGATCGAAAGCGTGCCTTTAGCATTGTCGAAATCCTTCCGAATTTTGTTGTGGATAATGGTTTATCGGAGCGTTTGAGAAGTGAGAAGACTGTTAGCATACCTCGTAGGGTGTGATCCTTCTCCCTAATCAAGCAGCGAGGGATCTTCTCCCTGACACACACACCCAGACACACACACACACACACACACACAGACACACACCTACTCTCAGTAGAAGCCCTGTTATCGGTTGTGAAAAGCCCTGTGTAGCCCTGTGGCTCGGAGGGGCCGGGGTTAAAGGGAGAGAGAGAGGCAGAGTTTAGCGTGGTTTCAAAGGTGGGAGAGCGATGGGGAATTGTCCCCCGGAGGACGGACTGATTGGAAAGGAATACGGGTGGACGGTGGAGATTGGAAGTGGGGGAGGGTGGTGAGCGTTGACCTTGAATACAAATGAGCAGCGAAAGAGGGAATGTTGCATGGTCCATGCAGCAGCTGACCTTGTGACCTTGTGGGGAGCGTATGACTGGGTGACTATGGAACGGGGAGAACACGGGCCTGGTTGAGTCAGTGGAGGGATTAGGGATCTCAGAACTAGGTAGCGTCTCTCCTGTGGGTGAGGTGGTTATATGTAGCTCTCACAGGCTCTCAGTTGGGGCTGTCACACCAAAAAGAACCAAGAGCCAGTTCCGGGCTGGTGCTAGGGCCAGTTCCAAACAGGTTCCAGCCTTATCCCAGTTATGAACCAGTTGGTTTCACACCGGCCAGAGCTAGCCATGGAGCCGGCGAGAGCAACGTCATGACGTCACTGCAAACGTCTCCGCTTTCCCAGCAACCCTCGCGCCTTGCCGGAACTGTACGATAAGAAGAAGAACCCTCGCGCCAGTTTCAAACACAACAACAACAAGTTCGTCTTCACGTCAATCCGTGTATGGTTCGTTCTTTGAATATTCCGATTTAAAACAAAATCAGAAAAAACAATTAACAGAGTCGTTTTTTTTTTTTTCTAATTTGGTTTTGAAGCCAAAAAAGGGCAAAAGGAATATACAAATAATCTGTGTATGGTTCGTTCTTTGAATATTCCGATTTAAAACAGAGTCGTTTTTTGTTTTTTTCTGATTTGGTTTTGAATCGGAAAAAGGGCAAAAGGAATAAACAAATAATCGGCATTTTATTTGAATCCGTGTATGGTTCGTTCTTTGAACATTCCGATTTAAAACCAAATCGGAAAAAACAATTAACAGTCAGTTTTTGGTTTTTCTGATTTGGTTTTGAATCGGAAAAAGGGCAAAAGCAATAAACAAATAAACAGCATTTTATTTGTGTTTGTGTTTTGTGTGTTGGTTTTTTAAACCCGAAACAGAAAAGGAAAAATGTATACATTTATAGTTATAGGCTACACCAGAAGGCAGAACGCAGCGAAGAAAAAAGAGCCAACCACCTAAACCAGCAATAGACTGTCTAATTATATTTAGCATTAGTTATGGCCTCACTTGAACGTATGGTGATTTTATTCGTGAACTATTTGACACTGGAAAGACACACGACGCGATCAGTACCGCTCTAAAGCAATCTGGTACCCCGAAGTGTTCCGTTATGATGGTGAGGAGGTTCTGTATGGAGCACAACCTTCGAAGAAGAAATCTAGTTTCCGATTTAGTTTCAGAACGTCCACTCGGAGACTAACTAGCCAATCCGTTATGACGGTGAGGAGGTTCTGTGTGGAGCACAACTTTCGAAGAAGAAACCTAGTTTCCGATTTAGTTTCAGATCGTCCACTCGCAGACTAAGTCGCCGGCTCCCACAGAAAACAATAAAGCTGGCCATTGTAGAATGCGAGAGACTAGATGGAACGTTTGAAACGTCTTTATATATATTTTCTTTAAATCCGCGTGCCATTTTCCCGGCATTCATTGCGGTTTTATCTAAATATCACGCAAACAAAACAAGCAACTGGATTATTCAGTTTTCCCGTTTTGATTTAAAAAACAGAAAAATACAGTTTATTTGTAATCCGTGTATGGTTTGTTCTTTGAATATTCCGATTTAAAACAAAATCAGAAAAAACAATTAACAGAGTCGTTTTTTGGTTTTTCTGATTTGGTTTTGAAGCCGAAAAAGGGCGAAAGGAATATACAAATAAACAGTATTTTTCTGTTTTTTAAATCAAAACGGAAAACTGAATAATCGAGTTGCTTGTTTTGTTTGCGTGATATTTAGATAAAACCGCAATGAATGCCGGGAAAATGGCACGCGGATTTAAAGAAAATATATATAAAGACGTTTCAAACGTTCCATCTAGTCTCTCGCATTCTACAATGGCCAGCTTTATTGTTTTCCGTGGGAGCTGGGCGACTCAGTCTGCGAGTGGACGATCTGAAACTAAATCGGAAACTAGATATCTTCTTCGAAGGTTGTGCTCCACACAGAACCTCCTCACCGTCATAACGGAGCACTTCGGAGCACCAGATTGCTTTAGATGATCACGTCGTGTGTCTTTCCAGTGTCAAATAAAATAAAAAATAAAATCACCATAAGGTTCAAGTGCGGCCACAACTAAGGCTAAAAATAATTAGACAGTCTATTGCTGGTTTAGGTGGTTGGCTCTTTTTTCTTCGCTGCGTTCTGCCTTCTGGTGTAGCCTATAACTATAAATGTAACCCTTTTTGTTTTTGTTTTTCGGTTTCGGATTTAAAAAACCAACACACAAAACACACAAACACAAATAAAATGCAGTTTATTTGTTTATTCCTTTTGCCCTTTTTCCGATTCAAAACCAAATCAGAAAAAAGCGAAAAACGACTCTGTTAATTGTTTTTTCTGATTTTGTTTTAAATCGGAATATTGAAAGAACGAACCATACACAGATTCACGTCCATTGTTTACTTCGGTGTTTTAAAAATGCCGGTCTTCGTTGAGCTTCCTGTTTATGCAGGGAAGGATAACCCCGCCCCCTGCCCCCGGCGTAAAAGCAGTTCTAGTTCTAGCCCAGCTCAATCCTGGGGCTGGAGTTGAACCGGTTTTTAGTGGCCGGAGCCGGTTCTCTGGCGGTGTGAAACCAAAACACTGGC
>NC_044067.1:13778485-13790985 GCF_902167405.1 Gadus morhua | reverse complement strand
CTTGCTCCCCTCTCTCCTCCTATGGCCCTGCCTTTATTAATGTGTCCCTGCATTCATTGTTTTTGTTATTTATGTCTTTTTTAGGGTGATACAAATCCAATGTATTATGATAATCATTTAAACATAATTATAATTTAAACCTAAGCGAAGCTAAGAGCTAGGCGTCTAATTGCAGCAACAGGTAGCCTAGCCTATCTGTTGTTCAACAGAGATATTATGAGATGTGGCCAGCTCCCCGTAGTGAGAGGCCATTTGCAGTAAACATAGCATCTGTTCATATCTGTGTACACGTACTCAGAGACAGGATGTGGAGTGTATTATGCATTTTATTACCAAAAGAATACTGTTCTGGCCATGGCAACTCATGGAGCACACACACACAAAAAAAACACACCCACACACACATGCTTGCACGCACACGCACACAGGCGCACACACAAACACACACAGATTAAAACAAAGAGATCCCTTTAATTATTTAAACCAGAACGGTGGGCTGGGGAAAGGCTGTGTCCGCCTCTCGTTCCCCCTCACTCTAAAGGATGGAAGTAGCACTTTTTGGGAGGAATTTTCTAGACCAATGACTGCAATAAGTAACAGGCTACACACGTTGCCACGGCAATTAATCCGTCCTGTCACCCTGTCCGCCAGTGGTTCCTGCCTGGTTCCCTTCCATGTGACAAGTCTGTTGACAGAGAACCCCGGGTAGCAGACCATCTATTACATCACCACCTCTCCACTGTCTGCTGTGTGTGCGTGTCTCTGTGTTCTTGTGTTTGTGTTTTTGTTGTGTGTGTGTGTGTGTGTTAGGGAAAGGGATAAGGGAGAGATGGCAGCAGAAAACCTTAAGGGCGTCGTGATGGTGGGTGGGATGGTGATGGGGGGCTAGTGTGTATAAGACCGGCTTGTGGGAGAGGGGATTATGGAGAACCCCCAGCTGTGACATATCCATGAGGTGTGGGGGCGGAGCATTGCACAACGCTGCGGTACGACGCACGCTTAACACGCCACCTGCAGCGACGTAAGCTCTGTTGCATTGCACCATGTTCACACAGACACACACACACACACACACACACACACACACACACGCACACACACACACACGCACACACATACACACACACACACACACACACACACACGCACACACACACACACACACACACACACACACACACACACACACAGGTATACACACAGAGACATGTATACACACCGGCATACACACATGCTGCAGACAAACATGTATTTACACATGCATACACACACACGCACACACACAAACATGCATAAACACACACACACACACACCCATACACAAATGCATACATACAAACCTGGGCATGTAAAATACATACATGCTCATGCACAGGAAAAAGTTATTTCCTGTGAACGCCCGCTTTCGGTATGGATCATCTTCAAAGTTTCTTGCACCCCCTGCATGCTCCTCCTGTCGCCTCGAGATACGGGCGACGTGGCTGCTTGTCATGTGTCACTCACTCTTTTGCACTCACTCTCTGCCTCTCACTCTCCCTCTCTTTCTCGATCACTCTCTCTCTCTCTCTCTCTCTCTCTCTCTCTCTCTCTCTCTCTCTCTCTCTCTCTCTCTCTCTCTCTCTCTCTCCCTCTCCCTCTCTGTCCTTAATCTTTGTGTCTCTCTCAGTTGCTGTACAATGACATATTAGTTGCACAGGCATAACAAAGACATATAAAAGTACCAGTGTAGAGGAGTTCATTATTTGGGGTCACCATATTCAGGGTGATTTGTATTAAATACTTAAATGGTTAACCTTGTCCAACAGGTTGCCCACTATGTAATTTGTTACTTACAGAGTGGCTACTTAAAATTGCGTGAGTTTTAGGTAAATGCCAATATGAAAACTGACATTAAACAACATTAACTTACATGATACAACAACATCTATAACAGTCTGATCATCTTAACTTATTCAGTCCAGGGTTTATCTTCAGATAAATGATAAACTTATTTGAACAGCCTGTGTGCTAGAAGAGAGTGCTCTTTGCCAGGCTCAATACATAATTATTGTTATTGTTATGTTTAATTTTTGTGCCAATCAACCAAAGCACCCAACAACAGATTTTTAATTAACCAGGCTGATTGTTACAACATTGTAGGGAGAAAAACACTTGTTTTGGACCGATTTAACTTCACAGGGAAGATGGATGCAGTGCCGTGGTTGCTGTGGTGAATAAGAGCGCTGGTGGATAAGAGAACTGGAATTATAAACCATGATACCCATTGAAGAGATAATAAAGACAATGCTGCATAACTCTAACTCTGTATCCAGATAAATATTCACTAAAGACCAACCACGTTCTTTTTAATGTATGGAAACCTGACAATGTGTTTACTGAAGTAACATGAACACAATAAAGATAATTGCATAACACGTTCGCAAATGCAGTCATGCACACACACACACACACACACACACACACACACACACACACACACACACACACACACACACACACACACACACACACACACACACATACACACACACACACACACACACACACACAATACACACACACAATAATACACACACAATGTTCCGACCAGTTTATCTCTCTTTGTGGCAGTAATCGTTGGAAAAAGAGAGCGATTAGCCCTCTGTATCTTTTATAACCCTATCCCCTCACTATTGTTCCAGCACCTGCCTGCCTATTGGCCAGATGAATGGAGCCTCATTAGCTTTAATGTGTGTGTGTGTGTGTGTGTGTGTGTGTGTGTGTGTGTGTGTGTGTGTGTGTGTGTGTGTGTGTGTGTGTGTGTGTGTGTGTGTGTGTGTGTGTGTGTGTGTGTGTGTGTGTGTGTGTGTGTGTGTGTGTGTGGGGGGGGGGGGGTGTTTGTGTGTGTATGTGTGTGCAGGATGATAGAGTAAGAGAGTGGGATCTCATGTTTGCATATTTATGAGTGTGTGTATGTGAGTATGTACATGTGTGCGTGTGTGTCTCTTTGTTTGATGTGTGTGCGTGTCTGCCTGATTGTCTTTGCGTGTGTGTGTGCACGTGTGTGTTTGTGTACAGAAAGGTCAGGAAGGAGGCAGAGTCACTGTGAGCAATGAAGATGGGAACGCAGAAAGACAGACTTGTGTCCCGGGGGCGAAAATAGCTAAGTTTCCCAACACACATCCACACAGACACACACCACACACACACAAACTAACACAAGCCTAACATAATTAAACCCACGACAATCCAACATCAATATTCTGCACCACATACCCCCACCCCTTATCTTCCAGGCATATTAGTGTTTCCCTTTTAAGATCTTTCTAAGTCTAAAATCCCCGGCCTTAGGGTACCCGTTAACCTTTGATGCAAAAAGGTCATGACAAGCCATAAATAAATTCAGACGGAGATAGTTTCACACCACATTTTAGTGTGCTGGGTGAATTCAAATTCGCAAAGTAATGATACTAAATAGTGAAATCAACGGCAGAACACGGATGGACCAATGCGTCTAAAAAGAACGCCTCCTTGACACGATAACGTCGAAGCCTCGGCCTCGGACGTCCGAACGTGTCATTTTTCCCCAATCCGGTTCGGGGACAAATGTGTGAAGTCACGTAGATTGCCACGGAGCCAGGTCTCAACATGGCCGCCCCCTAGCGTCCCCATTAACAACCTCTTTGGTTATGCTTACAACTGTCGACACCGTTCTCTCCCTTTATGGTTCTGAGTCCCTTATCAGCGTCTCTCTGTAGTGAAACAGCAGTGGGCCCCGGGGTAATAAGGCTGGGCGCGATAATGAATAGGATTTCTTCATTTGTGCTTTTTACTTCACGCCGCGGTGCTCCACAAAGGGCCCCCGACACGGCAAGTTTGTCATTCTGGCACAACAGGTGCCATGGCAACTGACAGTGCAGTTCTGGTTCCCGTCGTGACCTACCCCGCTGTGATGAAGCACAAAGAGGAGCCGCTCGGTGGAGAGAAGGGATTGGCTCGGCGACGCACCTCTCACATGTCACACAAATGAGGTTCTTCTTGCTCTCTTTTTCGCACTTTCTCCCAGTGTGTGTGTGTGTGTGTGTGTGTGTGTGTGTGTGTCTCACTCTCTATCTGTCTGTCTCTCTCTATGTCTGTCTGTCTGTCTGTCTGTCTGTCTGTCTGTCTGTCTGTCTGTCTGTCTGTCTGTCTCTCTCTCTCTCTCTCTCTCTCTCTCTCTCTCTCTCTCTCTCTCTCTCTCTCTCTCTCTCTCTCTCTCTCTCTCTCTCTCTCTGTCACTCTCTCTCTCTCCCTCTCTCTCTCTCTCTCTCTCTCTCTCTCTCTCTCTCTCTCTCTCTCTCTCTCTCTCTCTCTCTCTCTCTCTCTCTCTCTCTCTCTCTCTCTCTCTGTCTCTCTCTCCCCTTCTCTCTCTCTCCCTCTCTCTTTTTTTTTGTTTCTCGTGCAAATTCAAACGGTTGCCTTCTCGCCATATTTGCTTTTAAAGTGTTACTTCATATACAACTGTTGGGTAATAATATTTATAAGCCTTAAAGGTACCACATGCTACATTAACGGTAAGCGTTTCAAAATGACTACTGCAGTCCAAACTATATTTGGGAGACTTTTCCACGCCCGCCCCCTCCTCTACAGACTGGAAGCTCAGGAGCGCAACATTATATTTTGAGACGAGGGCAGTTATTCTATTTCGAAAATGACATGCGACAAAGAATCCCGCACTGTAAGTCGATCAGCTAATTTATACATTGGCAATTACATCTTTGTTTGCAAATTTTAAACCAGCTCATGTGGCATCGTTCCTTCCTCCTGGGCTCTAAGCTGTCTCCATCTTTCAAATGCGACTCAAAGAATAAGCCTGGTTTCAGCAAAGCTCTGGTCATAGAGCTTTTCCTTAAGAGCCGGAAAGTACATTTCAATGGGAAAATACACTGGTTGTGGCATTGTTGTAGGAGGAAGACAGTATTTAGTTCTGTACATTTGTTACATATAGTAAACATATAGTATGGTAATAAAGCATTGACACAAATGAGTGTGTGCATGCGTGCTTATGAATGTGTCATGCGTGTGTGTGTGTGTGTGTGTGTGTGTGTGCAGAAGCGGATCTTCCATTAGGCAAACCTAGGCAAGTGCCTAGGGCCCCAACCAAATCTGTCTTTATTAGGGGCCCCCAAATCTGACCCCCCCAGCCATTACTTATGTAAAGTAAAAAAAAAAAAACACATTTCTAGTAGAAAAAAAACAACAAAAATATCAACATAACGCCGAACTAATGCCTAAATAATAATTTTCCAGCACACATGCCCCCCTCCATTGTGCATTGGACTAGTCCAGAATATGATTACGTAGTAACCCGCGCAGCGCGAAATAACGTACTTCAAACCAAAGCAGAGGGATGCGACTCGGTGAAAATGAAGCGGCGGAATTATGGTTGTGCTAAACGAAAACAAAAAGCTGAGAAGAAAAGAATTGCAGATACACTGCTGAAATTGACTTCATTTTTTACACCTGCTGCTGCCACAGCAGCCGCTGCTGAACTTGCGACAGGCTCTGCTGTTGGGGTTCTATACTGCTGCTCACCACTTTTCTCTGATATGAAGACTTTTGAGAAGACGACAACAGTAGGACTTTGTGTTTACAAATGCTTTCTGTCAAGCCCGAAGGTGGAATACAATAAAAGAGTCGGGTGTTTACACACACACACACACACACACACACACACACACACACACACACACACACACACACACACACACACACACACACACACACAGCTTTGCCACACAGACACAGACACAGACACACACAGACACACACACACACACACACACACACACACACACACACACACACACACACTGTTTTACTCACATGAAATGGTGAAGGCAACAGGGAAAATGGACATTTGAAGATGGAGAACTTAACCACTTGCACGCCTAAACACCCCCCCCCCCCCCCCCTCTGTCTGTCTCTCTCTCTCTCTCTCTCTCTCTCTCTCTCTCTCTCTCTCTCTCTCTCTCTCTCTCTCTCTCTCTCTCTCTCTCTCTCTCTCTCTCTCTCTCTCTCTCTCTCTCTCTCTCTGTCACTCACTCACTCACTCACTCACTCACACTGAACCACTGCTTTGCCTGTCTCTCACTCACTCACACAGCCACTGTTATTCCTGTCCACACACAAAATCTTTTCATTGGTCCTGTTTAAATGTAAATGGTGGTTTTCATAGACTCATATCCATTTTGTATTTTAGTTCTGTTAAGTGCAAGATCATTTTGTATCTCTGGCAGAGAATGGAAATTCTTCTCTCTCTCTCTCTCTCTCTCTCTCTCTCTCTCTCTCTCTCTCTCTCTCTCTCTCTCTCTCTCTCTCTCTCTCTCTCTCTCTCTCTCTCTCTCTCTCTCTCTCTCTCTCTCTCTCTCTCTCTCTCTCTCTCGTTTGAGTAATAAACATGTAATTTTGCCAAAGGCTAGAGAAATCTGAAACTGATTTTATTGTGGAGAGTTGAGTGGCAGTGCACTATGGTTTTGTTGCGATTCTAAGAGTATTGGGATGGTTATTTGTTTTGTGTACGTGTTTCAAAAATGAGGGCCCCATGTCTATATTTTGCCTAGGGCCCCAAAATGGCTAGATCCGCCCCTGTGTGTGTGTGTGTGTGTGTGTGTGTGTGTGTGTGTGTGTGTGTGTGTGTGTGTGTGTGTGTGTGTGTGTGTGTGTGTGTGTGTGTATGTGTGTGTGTGTGTGTGTGTGTGTGTGGCGCTTGATGTCAGCGTGTGTGTTGAACTACTGACAGATCTCATACGTAGCACATGAACCTAGCTCAATCTGAGGCTGAACGATTAAAGTATCGACCCCGGGGGTTCATTAGATGTCCACACGACCTGGTCATTACTGGGCGCATTGATCAGTGTCAATCCTCGGCCAAGTCACCGGTTGAAGTTGCCGGTGAATGGAACTCCGGAGCAGTACTGATCCATTCAACTCATCCAGCCCTTCACTCCTCTAAACTGATAATACATATTTCACAGTATGTCCTTTTGTGGGTCCCTTGTATGGATGGATAACGTCCACCATTGTACTTCTTCAGTCAAAAGGGCACTGAACACACAACCCCCCCCCCCCCCCCGCCCCGACCCCAGCATCCTCCACAGAGCCACCACAGAGTGTGTAGGATGCGTAGGCGTGTGTTTGGCTCCTTTCGGTGCCAGGCCGCCTTCGCTTGCTATTACAAGCAGTTCCCCGTTCCCCGAATAGCCACAGAAGCCACTATCAGCGGAAGAGGTCTGGAGACAAGAGCCATGGTAACCGCATGGTTACGCTGTCCCGTTGTGTCATCTCACGTCAGCCGGAGGTAAACGAGGCCACGTTTAAGGAAGCGACTACCGAGAACACGCCGAAATGTGCCGACCCAAAATCCGATTTAAACAGACGCACCTGTCCCAACCGATGTGTCAATGATTTTGTACCGTCTCCGAACAGAGCCTCTCACATTCCTCGTCATCCTAATCCGCCCATGACGTGCACAGTAAACATGAGGCACACGCACATGTGACCCGGGAGAGGCCAGCACCGCACACCCAGCACCGGACCGGGCATACCTTGGCACACACGCCGCAGCCCCGAACGGGCACCAGGTTCCAGGCGAGCGACGTGTCTCGCCGTCCGGACACCCCCGCTGACTCAATGCCGTGATAAACAGTTTGTTAGTGTGTGTGTGTGTGTGTGTGTGTGTGTGTGTGTGTGTGTGTGTGTGTGTGTGTGTGTGTGTGTGTGTGTGTGTGTGTGTGTGTGTGTGTGTGTGTGTGTGTGTGTGCGTGTGTGTATGTGTGTGTGTGTTTGTGTGTGTATTGGAGAGAAAAAGTTAATGTATACCTGCACTGATATCTATAATGTCATGATGTCAATAATAAATATAATAAATGTATATGCATACATTTTTTTGTTTGTGAATGTCTTTGTGTGTGTGTGTGTGTGTGTGTGTGTGTGTGTGTGTGTGTGTGTGTGTGTGTGTGTGTGTGTGTGTGTGTGTGTGTGTGTGTGTGTGTGTGTGTCCCTAAGCAACAATTTGTCTAGCCTAAATGTCAACAGCCGTAATCGGTCTGTATTGCAACTGTCTGTATCCTGTCCTTTCCGTTCGTATATTCCTGTCTAAGATTGTTGGCAGAAAATTAATGGAAAAATAATAACCCTCATGACTTTTATCTCGACAGCCAATTGTTGTTTATTCTTGGAGAGCAGACTCTTCCATCTGCCTTTTTTTTTTTTATTGTTGCTGGGCAATGTGTTCTTTTAAACCGTAACCTTGCTACAAAACCTGGAATGTCTCTAATAGCAGATGTAAAAGTTGTGTTTCAGTGGATAATTTGCTTTCCACTCCAAAACATGGCAGAGAAGGGCAGAAAAAGACAGAAATACATGAGGAAATGGCCTGGCGCGATGTAACAAATTAGCATTATGAAAAGTCAATTTTACTTACTAATGTGTTTGAATGGAGCATTTCCAGCAATGAACAGCTTGTGGCTAAAACCTGGTCCGTTTAGTCATACTGTTGAAACACTGAGACAACATTTAAAGAGGCTAACCGCTGTCAGAACAAACAAATTATTCCTAATTCTGGATTGTGTGTGTGTGTGTGTGTGTGTGTGTGTGTGTGTGTGTGTGTGTGTGTGTGTGTGTGTGTGTGTGTGTGTGTGTGTGTGTGTGTGTGTGTGTGTATGTGTGTGTGTGTGTGTGTGTGTGTGTGTGTGTGTGTGTGTGTGTGTGTGTGTGTGTGTGTGTGTGTGTGTGCGTGTGTGTGTGTCGGGGGGATGTCTTTATGTACCTACAGTCCATGTCTACTTAAATGTAGTGTATCTCAGAAGGTTTCTGTTTGTGTAAACATATACAGAGCGAGCATGTACACATGTAAGGTCATATTTGCTTCTTATCTCTCTCTCTCTCTCTCTCTCTCTCTCTCTCTCTCTCTCTCTCTCTCTCTCTCTCTCTCTCTCTCTCTCTCTCTCTCTCTCTCTCTCTCTCTGTGTGTCTGCTGGTAATAAATAGATAGCAGTATTGAGCTGGGAGTTGCTCATGCTAGTGCTTGTGTCGACATCATCAGAGGCTCTGTGCAGCATTTTCTCAGAACAGACAATTAATTACTTTTATATGAGCAGAGCAGCTAAATAAATGAAGGCTGGTTGCAGAACAGAGGTATTGCTCAGAGATTTATTGGTTCAGAGAAGGCCTTAATGGAACCGTAAATATTTTATTATTCCAGAATACCATGGAAAACGGCACATTTCTGGTTGAAAGGTTTTGGTAATTTATGACGAAAATGAAACGACCATAATAAATATTAACGCACCTCAAAGAGAGGTGATTTCTCTATGTTGGACCATTTTCAAATATTATCCACATATACACCATAAGCCATTTGTATTTTATGTACCTGACTGCCAATTCCTCACTGACTTTAATTCCTAACTGTAATTTGGATCCAGCTGCCCTGCTATCTAACAGACATCTGGGACTGCACAGAGCCTGTAACAAAACCGAGTACCCCTTGTTTATTTTTTCCTAATGAAGAAATTCTACAGAAAGATATTTAAGAGAAACTCGTTCGAGCAGGTGGATGAAGAACTCGTTCAAGCAGGTTGATGACGTTTTCAGAAGAGGATTATAATAGTATTTATAGAGTTTTTCTACAGTGGCCGGTCTATACACTGGGGATTTTGACAGCTTTACAGACACTAATTTATAGTTAAAGTTACAGTTACTAGCGCTGGCCAAGTTTGTGTTGATGTTTTCGTGCTTACAGATCCCCGCCTCCAGCAATATGACTGGTCAAACAGACATAAAGCAAAATAAAGTGAAAAACTCCGACCCAGATTTGAGCTTTCGATTATGAATATAGAGTCTTATTTGAGAGACGAAAAGCTTTGCAATATGGAGAGAGAGAGAGAGAGAGAGAGAGAGAGAGAGAGAGAGAGAGAGAGAGAGAGAGAGAGAGAGAGAGAGAGAGAGAGAGAGAGAGAGAGACAATAACGAAAAGGAAAACAGTTGGAAGAACAATGGGATCTATTGAGGGAGAGACCACCAGATTGACAGACATATGTGTCACCGGATCTGATTAACAGACAGACCAACAGCCGTACGAAGACAAACCGGTAATGCACTACAATGACAGACAGACATGACAGTGTGCCAGTTATTCTCAAACTGCCACTGCCCAATATAAAGGATTTAAACATAAAGAGGCAAACGGAGGTCTGCTTAGATTCGTCATCTGCATGTGTGTGTGTGTGTGTGTGTGTGTGTGTGTGTGTGTGTGTGTGTGTGTGTGTGTGTGTGTGTGTGTGTGTGTGTGTGTGTGTGTGTGTGTGTTTGTGTGTGTGTGTGTGTGTGTGTGCGTATGTTTGTGTGCGTGTGTGTGCACGCGTGTGTGTGTGTGTGTGCGTGTGCGTGTGTGTGCGTGCATGCGTGTGTGTGTGTGCGTGTGTGTGTGTGTGCGTGTGTGTGTGTGTGTGTGTGTGTATGTGTGGATCTGGTGCATGCCTCTAAGTGTAAATTTCTGTGTGAGAAATAAATCCAGTTTGTAACTCATAGAGTGCCCACCAGGCTGTGAGGAAGAGGGGACAAATAGACAGACAGACAGACATTTAAACAGAGATAAGGGAGGCAGATGGACAGATAAATACAAAGATACACATGTTTGTGTCAGTGACCTCCTGGGGGGTTTGAGGCCATGCAGCGGGACAAAATAGCGGCAAAAGAGAAGAAGGAAAGAGCAGGTTGCTACTATACAGGAACATACTGATAGGACCACAACCAGACTCAAAAACTCATGCACAGCCACTACCAAACCAAACCTCTACTAAAATAGCCAGTCCCTCTGTAACAGTGACTCTTGGCCTGTCAAGAGGGCAGCTATTAAGCCTGAACAGTCACTACCCTGAATGGCTCTCACTTGATCTCACTTTCCATTTTTCTTTCAACCAAGTAAATGGCCATCCATCACACACCAGTTGGTTGGTTAATTATTCAAATGCGACTCAGAACTCCTCCGCAGTTGTTTTTTTTGCCCTCGTTGGTCCATCAACAATGTGTGGCAATTACTCCTCTTTATCTCTGCTCCAATTGGCTATTCTTCAATGAAGTAATGTGATTGGGTGTTAGTCGAATGCAGCCCTCATGATAAGTGCAAGTGTTGGCTTCTGTGAAACAGCGCAGAATAGTTTTAACCTTCCATCCATTTTGTGTCTGCTTGTGTTCCCCACATACTGTTTATTTCAGTTAAGTCAGTGGGACCCTCCTGGGTTTTCTTCAATTCTTCAATCTCCCCTCCCCCCCATCCACACACACACACACACACACACACACACACACACACACACACACACACACACACACACACACACACACACACACACACACACACACACACACACACACACACACACACACACACACACACACACTCTCTCTAACACACTCACACGTACACACACACATAAACAACACATACCACCACAAATAAAAAGAAAAGAAAAGTAAAATATGAAAGTAAAATATGCCGATGATGGTTAATAAGTGGAGAGGATAAGAAAGAGACAGCATGTCAGGACGAACTCTTCAAAGAAAAAGAGAAAAGAAATAGCACAAGAGAGAGGGAGAGAGAGAGAGAGAGAGAGAGAGAGAGAGAGAGAGAGAGAGAGAGAGAGAGAGAGAGAGAGAGAGAGAGAGAGAGAGAGACAGAGACAGAAAGACAGAGAGACAGAGACAGAGAAACAATCCGAGAGAAAGAGACAGCCGCCTCTTAATATTAATGAATGCAAACGAAAACAGGAGACACAACCTGCGCCTTTCAACGGTCTACCTTGTGTCCCCGCCTCCCTTTAAGCTAGCTAAATATTTCATGTTCCCATCTAGACCTATCTGTCAACTCACTGTATGCTGGTGATCTTTGAGACATGCGCTCAGGCACAGACGATTAATGTCTGGCCCATCCATCTCAACTTTGTCACCAAACCCTCTTTGCTGCTCTCTATCTTGCAGGGGGGGGGGGGGGGGGAACTGGGAACAATTAATTACAATCCATTACTCTGTGCATGGACTAGTTATGCCTGGGTGACCAATTTATTTCCCTTAATGTCCGACCCGTTACTCTTCCGAACCTTGGTATAGCCAAGTTGCGTGTACTACTCAGTGTTCATTAGAATTTTAGATGGTATGACCTTTTCATGGTAGTGTGTACTATCCATCTCCCTGCAAATGAGGTTGAAGAATGATATATATTTATACAAGGGCACACTTTCTTCTTGCTTTCCAATTACAAATAAATCCGGAGAAAAATATTTATAAGGGGAGGTGATGCATAATTCCCCAATCATCCTGTTTGTGTGTTGCCTCTAACCGTTATGGGGTTCTGCTTGTTTCTTCTTCTCTCGTTAGGATCCCCGGCGGTAGACCCCAGACCCCCAGGCTGATCAGGACACGGTCGGCAGGAGCCTGTGCCGGTGACCATGCTGTGGGCCTGGCTGGGTGTGCTTCTGGTG
>NC_044067.1:13770985-13773485 GCF_902167405.1 Gadus morhua | reverse complement strand
TGTTATTTTTTCTCATTACCGAGACAAGAAGAAAGAGAGTGTTGTGTTTCTGCGTGGAGCGAAATAGAAAAACTGAATTCCGTGCAAACAGAATTGAAGAACAAAGAGCAGGGATGATTAAAAGCATATTCCCGCCGAAAGAAGGCTGAGGCCAAAACATGTTGAAATTCTCACACCTGTGGCTCTGCGGGTCATCTCAAAAGGGTTGCTAACAGTATCCACTTGATCTGCCCGCAGTCATTAAGGAATCCATGTGATTGGTCGAGAAAAAAAAGGAAGAAGAAGAAGAAGAAGAAGAAGAAGAAGAAGAAGAAGAAGAAGAAGAAGAAGAAGAAGAAGAAGAAGAAGAAGATGAAGAAGAAGAAGAAGAAGAAGAAGAAGAAGAAGAAGAAGAAGAAGAAGAAAAAGAAGAAGAAGAAGAAGCAGAAGGAAGCCATTTATGGAGATTTCTTCCTCCTAGTGGTCCCGTCGTATTACAGCCACTTACTCAAAGGTTGCTCTGAAATATTAGGAGCCTTTGGTTCTTGGCTTTACTGCATTTATACAGGTAGATATCTCTGAACAGCAGCAGCCACAGCGGGTCCATTTCACCCAGATGGGATGTTGTTTTTATCCAGGAAAGAAGCTCCGGGCCTAGTTTTACAGATGGTATGAGACTCGATGATTATACTGCTATACCTAATGTGACTTTTCATAAACGCCCCTTTTGTTGTTTTTCAATATATATATATAAATATATAAAAAAATAAAAAATAAACATACATTTTGTGGGCAACACTTCCCAAAAACCCAATGCTGTTTTCTTACTTTAATCTCTTTCAGTTAGAAGGTCGAAGCATCCATGTCTATTATCCCAAGCAAGCGTAAGGCAGACAGCCTTTGTAAATAATAAATGAGGGCTTGGCCAGCTATTGATCAAGGCACTCTCGGTCTCACACAACACGGTCTTGTGTTGGTGTCCAACTGATGATTGTTAATGCGTGTACGCGTGCATGCGTCTGGAATTGCAAATGGGCTGCATTTATAGAGCGCTTTTCAGACTTGTAGCCCGTCTAAGCGCTTTACAATTATTGTCTCACATTCACACATTCATACACACATCCACCGGCGGTATCAACCTAGCAAAGCAACAGCCATCTCGGCAGGAGCAGTTAGCGGTGGGTGCCTTGCTCAGGGACACCTCGCCACCTCGCTTGGAGGAGCAGGGGATCGAACAGACAACCCACTCGACCCTCCTGAGCCACTGCAGCAACTGTGTGTGTCATTGTGCGTGTTTATGAGTGTGTATGTATGGGTGTGTGTGTGTGCATGTGAGTGTACATGTGTATTTTTGCGTGTGAGAACAGGCATGTGCGTGTGTGTTTGTGTGTGTGTGTGTGTGTGTGTGTGTGTGTGTGTGTGTGTGTGTGTGTGTGTGTGTGTGTGTGTGTGTGTGTGTGTGTGTGTGTGTGTGTGTGTGTGTGTCTGTGTGTGTTGGGGGGGGTTGTTTATGTGCGTGTGTCAGCAGACGACACTCAGAAACTTTCCACGCATCACCTTATACAGTGAGACACTATCCATACACTAGCGGGGCTGTGCGGCTGTGAGCAACGTGAACACAACACGCAGGAGCAATAACGTGAAGAAATCGAAAGAAAGAAAGTGGCAGAAATGGATGCAAGGAAAAAATGTCAGAGATGTTATCAGAGCTGTGTGCCATTTGTTCCCCTTAATCGTGTTCCACCGCCGCCAACGCACTCAAACAATCCCAACCCCTCTTCAGGGCTAACACGATAACACAAGTTAAACAATTACCTTAACTCGAGGAGCAGCTTTCTTTGAACGCTGATTATCCCACGGATCTTAAGGACACAGGAACCACAGAGGAACAGGTGGGACGAAGGAGTAATCAAGTGATCTCTATGAAGTCATCAAGGCTCTTAGGGACTAGTTGCTGGAGAGCTTTCACTTACTGAAGGTGTCAATAGCCCTCTCACCATTCACAGATTGTACAAAGGAATGTGTTTGTCTGTGTGTGTGTGTGTGTGTGTGTGTGTGACGTGTGTGTGTGTGAGACGTGTGTGTGTGTGTGTGTGTGTGTGTGTGTGTGTGTGTGTGTGTGTGTGTGTGTGTGTGTGTGTGTGTGTGTGTGTGTGTGTGTGTGTGTGTCTGTGTGTGTCTGTGTTGGTGCCAGAAATGAGATCTTATATTAATGGATTTAAATGGGGGTCTTTTGACCTTTATGGGGCATTTAAACGAACCAATGATAAAGTTTTCCCCAGAGGCACAAAAACTGTAAATATTATGGTGGTATTTTTGTAACCACTGTGAAAAAGATAAAATAAGGATGCATTTACGCGATAACAATGGGGATTTTTATCATAATAGAGCTTGATGAATTCAGAATCCCATTCCAGAGTATCTGAGGTTCATTTAAGTACCGTATATGGCAGGTTTGATATCTGACTAGAAATAGTTTTAAGCCCACCTTCTCATCATTATCGTTGTGTTCTGCAAAACT